>NW_011500318.1:153496-166174 GCF_000495115.2 Populus euphratica | reverse complement strand
AACTTATGTTAACAACAAATTAAGTTCCTTTCATAGCTTAAGTGTCGGTTATACCATACAGTATAAGCTATGAGAGTGCCAAGTATTTGTTGTACCAAGTGTTATACAATATAAATCTAGATTAGTCCTTTAACAAGCAAAGTATTAAAGAGTGAACAAAATAATAAATACAAAACATGTTAGTATCAAACATTAAAGTCCATATTAAGTTTATACTATACTTATTCTTACACCATTAGTGTAACCTTTTCACCTTGACATAATAAACTTAACTAAACATAATGAAAGAAAGAAAAATAAATAAACAAGATAAGAACATAAATAAGATAAAAGTTAACTAAGTAAAGGAAAGGAATTGAAAGGTATAAACTTGATATTAATGAAAGCAAAACTTAAGCATTATAAAAATACAAAGAGAGAAAGTAAGAGCATGATCTTGATATGAAAACCAAGATACCTAAATGCATGGCAAATGCCTCCTTTTATAGGCTAAAATTAGGAATTATTGATTTGATGACTAATTGATAAGTGGGTGACCAACTCTTGACTTGGTGACAATCCTTATCTTCTTATCTGAATAAAACATCATTGATAACGTCAAAATTAGAACCACTTGCACCATAAAAGCTCTAAAAAATTGTCTCAACTTTCCAGGAAAAAAAATGAAGGTCATTTGGACTTATAGAACTCCAGATATAGGTAAAAAACATAACAGTGTCTGGGCTACTGGATAGATTTGGACTTCTTTGTTGTTGGTACAATTTGGACTTGAAAACAGCTTTTTTAAAACCAGACCTCCACATGAAAGTTGTAGGCATATATCTTACATTTCCATCCATATAAAGTAGACCTAAATCCGAGATCTACAGCTCCAGATATGACCCAATTACCAAATAGTATTCCAGTTTGGACTGCACCAACATCTCTTTTTTAAGTTTGGCCATCTCTTTGTCCTTTGAATTTCAGTACTTCAACTCATCAATCAATCTTTTCATTTATGTGATAAAAGTGCATTTTTATCAAGGTTTTATATCATCATTTTGCACTTAAAGTATCAATAACTCCTTAACAAAAGCATGTTTCATAATAACATATCTAATAATATAAGATACATTTAATTTGTGGTAAATGTTCATTTTAAATGCAAGCCTATCACATAAATAAAAGGATTGATTGATGAATTTAAGAGCTAAAATTAAAAGGACAAAGAGATAGCCAAACTTAGAAAAGAGATATTGGTGCAGTCCAAACCGGAACACTATTTGGTAATTAGGTCATATCTAGAGCTATAGATCTCGAATTTAGGTCTACTTTATATGGATGGAAAGGTAAGACATAGGCCAACAACTTTCATTTGAGCCTAAGATTTAAAAAGGCTATTTTCAAGTCCAAATTGTAGTAATAACAAAGAAGTCTGAATCTGTCCTATAACCTATGAATTGTTCAGTTTTTGGCTCATATCTGAAGTTCTAGAAGTTCAAATGACCTCCATTTTTTTTTCTTGGAAAGTTGAGACAATTTTCTACAATTTTATACTTCAAGTGGTTCCAATTCTAATATTATAAATGATATTTTGGGCAGACAAGAGAAGATAAGGATTGTCACCAAGTCAAGAGTTGGTCCAATTTTGATGTTATCAATGATGTTTTGGGCAGACAAGAGAAGATAAGGATTGTCACCAAGTCAAGAGTTGGCCTCCTACTCATTAATTAGTTATCAAATCGATAGTTCCCAATTTTGGCCTATAAAAGGAAGCATTTGTCATGCATTTAGGCATCTTGGTTTTTAGATCAAGATCATGCTCTTGCTTTCTCTCTTTGTAGTTTTTGTAATGTTTATCCTTTGCTTTCATTAATATCAAATTTATGCCTTTTATTTCCTTTCATTTACTTAGTTACCTTTTAATATCTTTTTTATGCCTTTTATTTCCTTTCCTTTACTTAGTTACCTTTTATCTTATTTATGTTCTTATTTTGTTTATTTATTTTTCTTTCTTTCATTATGTTTAGTTAAGTTTATTACATCAAGATGAAAAAGTTATACTAATGGTGTAAGAATAAGTATAGTGTAAACTTAACATGGACTTTAATGTTTAATACTAACATGTTTTATATTTATTATCTTGTTCACTCTTTAATACTTTGCTTGTTAAATCACTAATCTAGATTTATGTTGTATAACACTTGGTACAACAAATGCTTAGCACTTTTATGGCTCATACTGTATGGTATAACCGACACCTGAGCTATGAAAGGAACTTGATTTGTTGTTAACATAAGTTATAAGCATGGATGCCTGACAATATTTACAAGTATTAGCATTATTCGAATAAGATAACTAATATAATCATATTAACAATTTATAATCTGATTGGAACCTTCTCTGTGTGTGGTTTTTATTTGAGTAATAAGAGTTTATACTATACTTGTTTGACATAATATTAATGGATCCTCTAACCTTGACATTTATTGTTATCATTGTTTATCCTTACGTTCATCTTCCATCTTAAAGTTCTCGTCAACTTCTTCTTCTTCTTCTTCTTCCTCTTTTTCTTTATTATTATTACTACTACTACTACTATTATTATTTTTATTATTGTTACTATTGTTGTTGTTATTGTATTATTGTTATCTATAATTTATGCAATTAACCTCCATGTGTTTCGACCCTAGTCTTGCTGGGTTATTTATTACTTCGACACTCCTGCAATTGGGAGAACACATCAATCTTTTGGTCGTGTCAAGTTTTTAGAGTCTTTGCCGGGGAGGTAAGTTCTTATACAAATTATAGTATTTATTTTATTTTCTCTTTTCACTTTTCTTGTATATAACTTTGTTTCTTTTCTTTTGTTTATTCTTTTTTTTTTCTTTTATTCTATTCCTATATGTGCATGAGAATGTGGTCATGTACATTAAGTAGTAAACTTTATAGGGTATCCTTATCATTTTTAGAAAATATGATTAAAGAAGATAATTAATCACTTCATAATCAGAATAACCATGTTAGAACACTTAGAGACCACATGAATCCCATAAGAACAAGTGCACCATCATGCATAGTTTTTCCTCCTGATGCATCTTATTTTAATTTTAAGCCCAGCATTATTCAACTTTTATCTTCTTTTCATGGTTTAGATTTAGAAAATCCATACTTGTATATAAGAGAATTTGAGGAGGTCTGCAACACGTATAATGATTTAAATTGTAGCATGAACACCATCAGATTAAAGCTTTTTCCTTTTTCATTAAAAGATAAAGCTAAAACATGGCTATAAAATTTGTGACCAAGATCTATTCGTGCTTGGGATGAAATGCAACAATAGTTTTTAAAGAAATTTTTCCCTTCTCATAGAACAAACTCTTTCAAAAAACAAATCACCACTTTCACGTAAAAATCAGGAGAAACATTTTGCCAATGTTGGGATATGTATCGAGACTTGCTTAATACTTGCCCTTATCATGGTTTTGGAACATGAAGATTAGTTTCACATTTTTATGAAAGCTTAACACCTAAAGATAGATAAATGGTTGAATTCATGTGCAATGGAACCTTTGAAGATAAAGACCCTAATGAAGCAATGGAGTATCAAGACTTGCTAGCTGAAAATGCTTAAAATTGGGACACTTCAAGCACGTATGAGGTACCGAGTAAAACTCAACCTCATACATCTAGTGGATGTATGTACAACCTTAGGAAAAATCATAACCTCTAAGCCAAGTTTGCATCTTTAGCTAAAAAATTCAAGGCACTAGAATTAAAAAAGAGTGGTCAATTAAAATCTATTCAAGACATTGCATGTTAATTTTATGAAACCAATGAACACTCAACCAATGATTGTCCAACCTTGCTTTCTTTTAAGGAATCTCTCCATGAAAAAGCCCATGCTTCAAATAGTTTTCAAAGGGCCAATCATAACCCATACTTATAAACATACAACCCTGGTTGGAGAAATCATCAAAATTTCAGTTGTAAGAGTGATAATGCACAAACTTCACCACCATAGTTTCAAGCACACCATAATTTTCAAAATTCTCATAGATATGCACCTTCTTATGCTCCACCTCTTAGAATAAATTTTAAGGAAACTTTGTATGCATTCATTGAAAAGCAAGAGATAATTAACACTAAACTTGCTTAAAGCATAATAGATTTTAAAGATACTCTTGCAAAATTCACATCTGCTCTCAGTTTTCAAGAGAAAGGTAAGTTTTCATCTCAACTACAGCAAAATCCCAAAGGGCAATACAATGCAAATGCAAGTAGTTCTAGAAGTCAATACATGGATCAAGTTAAATCAGTCATCACTCTTCGTAGTGGTAAGGTTATTCAAAAACCAATTCTTGAACCTTGTGAGAAAGATAATAAGTCAATCTCTAAAGGTAAGGAAGGGGTTGAATCTAAACATCACAATGAAAAGACTGCTTCACAATCTGAACATCATAATTAGGAAGACATCAAGGATGAAAAAGGCACCAAAAATATTGATGCGGATCTTTTACCAAAAGTGACAACAGATTCAACACTTGACATCACACCATTCAATGATTAATTTCCTGATGAATCTCTTTTTTCTCTTAATTCAATACCTTGGTTTGTTGAAAATATCAATTTTCTTCCTTTAGGATTTCTGCTAGCTCACTAGAGTACCGAAGACAAAAGAAAATTTTTGAGCAACTTGCAAAACTTTTATTAGAATGATCCTTACTTATTCAATTACTGTCCCAATCAAATATTTGAAAGATGCATTCCCGACAATGAGGTAAGTAATGTCATTAAATTTTATCACTCTAAGGCACGTGGAGATCATTTCTCGTCAAAAAATAAAACTGTAAAAATCTTACAAAGTGGATTTTACTAGCCCACCATCTTTAAGGAATCACATACATTCCATAAAACCTGTGAAAATTGTCAAAAGGTGGGATTTATTTCAAAACATAGAAAGTCTTTAGATATTCTTCTATTGACTTTTAAGTCTCATCATAGTCAAGATAAGCATCATGCAATTCATAATTTATGAACCCATTTTCATAAAGAACATGCTTGGCATAGTCTTGGAAATCTAACTAAAAAAGACCATGTTTGCCAGTTTTTAAAAAAACTGGATGGGAAGCCTATCCCAAACCCATAGAGGGCGTTTAAGTCGTTCTTGGACATAAAACCAGAGGAAGATGTGAGCCACAATCACAAGTACATGTACATACATATGTTTTTTTAAAAAAAATAAATAAAGAGAGAAAGTGTGTGTGTAAGAGACTCCAGTTGGCCTACACATAGATGGTATGATTGCCTTTTTAATTTCTCATCTATAAAATCCCCTTTTTCTTCCTTTCATTTCTATTCAACCTATATATTCAATAAATATAGAAGTGTGTAGAAATGGTCAGTTCCTCAAGTCATCAAATAAGAAATATTTGTGTTTTCGGTGGATTTAGTCCTGGGAAAGAAAAGGAGTTTTTAAAATCAGCAAATCATCTTAGTCAGGTACTAGTTGAGAGAAAGATTCATTTAGTTTATGGGCGAGGCAGTCTTGGGTTAATAGGAAGTGTGTCAATAGCTTCATTTTCAGGAGGTAGTTAAGTTTTAGGGGTCGTCCCCAAAGCTTTAGCATAAGGGGACAATTGAACAGGAACTACAGATCTCCACAATGTCTGCTCGAATGAATGCAATGTTTACCATGTTAATGCCTTCATTGCCTTACCAGGTGGTTTAGGCACATTGGAAAAGATCTTTCATATCTCCTATTGGGCCCAACTGCACATTCACCATAAACTCATAGGTCTGTTAAATGTTAATGGTTATTATGATAAGTTGTTGTCGTTTCTTGATCATGCTGTGGAACAGGAGTTTCTAACATCTTCTACACGACAAATCATAATCTCTGCTACTACTGCTGAACAATTGATTGACCAATTACAATCTTTCATTCCTGTAATTGATCCCTCAATGATTCGTATAAATTGGTCATATAAGAAAAGTCGTAAAAAGCTTAGATTGTATTTGATTCTTCATTTGTGAATCTTTGTGTCTTTTGCTTTTATTATTGTGTTTTGTTGTTTCTTATATTTGTTTAAGTGTGTTTCAGGTTTGTTAGTGTTTGTTATTTCAGGTGATGTCTTCTATACTCTATCTTTCTACTTTAGAACATTGAAGTTAATATCTCATTTTAGTTGGGGGGAGAGGCTAGTACTTGATGAAAAAAATTAACTAACTATGTTTTTCATTTCATAAAGCATATGTAAAATTATTGTTACTAGGATGACAGAGTAAATGAGCTGTTTTGTTAAAGTGACTCTTCAGATGCATCTTAATAACCATTCTTAACAAGGTCTATCATAATACTTCTTGAAATATTCAGGTTTACAAACTCTCATATTATTATCATTTAATTCTGCTCATATGCTCATTTAACATGTATTCTTAAACCTTAATTTTCACACACACACTTTAACATATGATTGTGGGTTGTACATTAGATTATTATATTATTTATATTCTTTTGTTAAAGGTAACAACTAAGGGAAAGGGATAGTATATAATTTGAAATAAAAATAAAAAAAGCAAAAAACAATGATGATAATAAAAATATAGATAAGTTTGGTTTCATAGCCTCCTTAACCTAAGTAACTAAGTCTGAAAGGGTGTTTTAACACCTAATACCCTAAAGTCAACTTACTTGGGAGTTATTAGCCCAACGCTTATTGCATGGGTTGAGGAGAAAAGCTTAAGGAAATCAAACATTGCACTATCTACTTATCAGTATCGGCAACCCGAGTTACTAAGCTCGCAGAGGTGTCTCAACACCTAATGCCCTAAGACCAACTGGTTTAGGAGTCACTAGCCGAAAGCTTGTTATATAGGTTAAAGATGCATGGTGTTTTAAGTTATATGTATATATATTAACAAAAAAAAAATCTCAACCCAAGAAAATTAACCTTAAATATTAGAACAAAAATTTTATTTTCTTCGAAGAAAAGCCCCATAACTATGTATTGATATATTGAGTATAAAAGAAAGGTTTATTAATATCTTGTTTAAGAGGTATTGAGCAGATATATAAATTTAATGAGAGTTTGTTTATATAGATAGATTAATGGAAGTTGAATGATGAATACCTTGCTTTGTGGAATTTACAAAAAACAATTCTATTTTAACGCTTTGATTACTAGGGACTAGTAATAAGCTGGTTGGGGGGGTGTGATTAGTACTTAAAAGTGTATTTTTATCAAGGTTTTATATCATTATTTTGCACTTGAAGTATCAATAACTCTTTAACTAAAGCATGTTTTATAATAACATATCTAATAATATAAGATACCTTTAATTTATGGTAAATGTTTATTTTAAATACAGGTCTATCACATAAAGGAAATGATTGATTGATGAATTTAAGAATTGAAATTGAAAGGACAAAAAGATGGCCAAACTTAGAAAAGAGATATTGGTGCAGTCCAAACCGGAACACTGTTCGGTAATTGAGTCATATCTGGAGCCATAGATCTCCGATTTAGGTCTACTTTGCATGGATAAAAAGGTAAGACATAGGCCTCCAACTTTCATATAGAGCCCAAGATTTAAAAAGGTTATTTTTAAGTATAAATTATAACAACAACATAGAAGTCTGAATTTATCCTACAACTCGCATATTGTTTAGTTTTTTGCCCATATCTAGAGTTCTAGATATCCAAATGACCTCCATTTTTTTTTTCTGGAAAGCTGAGATAATTTCCTACAACTTTCATGTTTTTAAATGGTTCAAATTCTGACATTATCCATAATGTGTTGGGTAAACAATAGAAGATAAGGATTTTCACCAAGTCAAGAGTTGGCCACCCACTCATCAATTAGTCATCAAATCAATAGTTTCCAATTTTGGCCTATAAAAGAAGGCATTTAATATGCATTTAGGCACCTTGGTTTCCAGATCATGATCATGCTCTTACTTTCTCTCTTTGTATTTTTTGTAATGCTTAAGTCTTATTTTCATTAATATATTATTTGTGCCTTTCATTTTCTTTCCTTTACTTAGTTAACTTTTATCTTATTTATGTTCTTATTTTGTTTATTTATTTTTCTTTCTTTCATTATGTTTAGTTAAGTTTATTATTTCAAGGTGAAAAGGTTATCCTAATGGTGTAAGAATAAGTATAGTGTAAATTTAACATGGACTTTAATGTTTGATACTAACATGTTTTATATTTGTTATCTTGTTCACTCTTTAATACTTTGCTTGTTAAATCACTAATTTAAATTTATGTTGTATAACACTTAGTACAACAAATGCTTGGCACTTTCATAGCCCATACTGTATGGTATAACCAACATCTGAGCTATGAAAGGAACCTGATTTGTTGTTAACATAAGTTATAATCATGAATGGCTGACGAGATTTACAAGTATTAGCATTAATCAAATAATATAACTAATGTAATCATGTTAACAATTTATAATTTGATTAGAACCTCCTTTGTGTGTGGTTTCCATTTGAGTAATAAGAGTTTATACTATATTTGTTTGACATACTATTAGTGGATCCTCTAACCTTGAAATTTACTGTTATCATTGTTTAATCCTTATATTAATCTTTCATCTCAAAGTTCTCATCAACTTTTTCTTCTTCTTCTTCTTCTTCTTTTTCTTTATTATTATTATTATTATTATTATTACTACTACTACTATTATTTTTGTTATTATTGTTACTATTGTTGTTATTATTGTTGTTATTGTATTATTGTTGTTATTGTATTATTGTTATCTATAATTTATACAATTAGCCTCTCTGTGGTTCGACCCTGGTCTTGCCGGGTTATTTATTACTTCGACACTCCTTCACTTGGGAGAAGACATCAATCTTTTTGTCGTGTCAGTGACCCTTTATCTCCTTACTTGTTTGTTTTGGTTATCAAGAGATAAAGAGGTATATTTAAAAAAAAAAATTATATAACCCGGGATTTAGATATCACTAGTGGTGTCAGAGGACTGTCATTACTCAATTATATGTTGTAAATAACCTTATAATTTTCTATCAGGTAGACATAGACTCGGTTAGAATTTAAAGAGGATTTTGAATAATTTTGTAGGGCTGTTATGACTTGTTACTAATTCATAAAAGAGTCATGTCCTCTTATTAGAAGTTAATGATGAGCCTAGGACCTCTTTAGAGACTCTTATGGGTTTCAAGTGGGGTTCTTTGCCAATCAGATATGTGGGTGTCTTATTAATATCTATTAGACTAACACATATTGACTACATGTCTTTGGTAAAGTGATTAGTATTTAAAAGTATATTTTTATCAAGGTTTTATATCATCATTCTACACTTGAAGTATCAATAACTCCTTAACTAAAGCATTTTTTATAATAACATATCTAATAATATAAGATACCTTTAATTTGTGGTAAATATTCATTTTAAATGCAAGCCTATCACATAAATGAAAGGAATGATTGATAAATTTAAGAACTGAAATTGAAAGGACAAATAGATGGCCAAACTTAGAAAAGAGATGTTGGTGCAGTCCAAACCGGAATACTGTTTGGTAATTGGGTCATATCTGGAACTGTAGATCTTAGATTTAGGTTTACTTTATATGATGGAAAGGCAAGATATAGACCTATAACCTTCATATGGAG
Source organism: Populus euphratica (assembly GCF_000495115.2). Lineage (NCBI taxonomy): Eukaryota > Viridiplantae > Streptophyta > Magnoliopsida > Malpighiales > Salicaceae > Populus > Populus euphratica. The sequence continues at coordinate 156,545 of NW_011500318.1, read as the reverse complement.
TCCAAGATTTAAAAAGGCCATTTTCAAGTCCAAATTGTAGCAATAACAAAGAAGTCCGAATTTGTCCTCCAGCTCGCAGACTGTTCAGTATTTGGCCCATATCTGGAGTTTTGGAAGTCCAAATGACCTTCATTTTTTTTTCTAGAAAGCTGAGAAATTTATTACAACTTTCATATTTTTAAGTGGTTCTAATTTGAATGTTATCAATGATGTTTTGGACAGACAAGAGAAGATAAGGATTGTCACCAAGTCAAGAGTTGCCACCCACTCATCAATTAGTCATCAAATTAATAGTTCTCAATTTTGGCCTATAAAAGCAGGCATTTGTCATGCATTTAGGCATCTTGGTCTCCAGATCAAGATCATGCTCTTGCTTTCTCTCTTTGTATTTTTGGTAAAGTTTATGTTTTGCTTTCATTAATATATTGTTTATGCCTTTCATTTCCTTTCCTTCACTTAGTTAACTTTTATCTTATTTATGTTCTTATTTTGTTTATCTATTTTTCTTTCTTTCATTATGTCTAGCTAAGTTTATTATGTCAAGGTGAAAAGGTTACACTAATGGTGTAAGAATAAATATAATGTAAACTCAACATGGACTTTAATGTTTGATACTAATATGTTTTATATTTGTTGTCTTGTTCACTCTTTAATATTTTGCTTGTTAAATCACTAATCTAGATTTATATTGTATAACACTTAATACAACAAATGCTTGGCACTTCCATATCCCATACTGTATGGTATAACCGACACCTGAGCTATGAAAGAAACTTGATTTGTTGTTAACATAAGTTATAAGCATAGATGCCTGACAATATTTACAAGTATTAGCATTATTCGAATAAGATCACTAAGGTAATTATATTAACAATTTATAATCTGATTGAAACCTCCTCTGTGTGTGGTTTCTATTTGAGTAATAAAAGTTTATACTATACTTGTTTGACATAACATTAGTGGATCCTCTAACCTTGACATTTATTGTTATCATTGTTTATCCTTACGTTAATCTTCCATCTCAAAGTTCTCATCAACTTCTTCTTCTATTATTATTATTATTATTGTTACTACTACTACTACTACTATTATTACTACTACTACTACTACTATTGTTATTGTTATTATTGTTGTTGTTGTTGTTGTTATTGTTACTATTGTTGTTGTTATTGTATTATTGTTATCTATAATTTATACAATTAACCTCCCTATGGTTCGACCCCGGTCTTGCCGGATTATGTATTACTTTGACACTCCTGAACTTGGAAGATGACATTGATCTTTTGGTTGTGTCATAAAACATATTGTCTCTAGGATCAAGTTATGGACCTCAGCTTCTTTTACTTATATTGGACATCTTTAACTTATCAATTTTGCTCTCTTTGATCCTCCATGTTTATTCTTCCTTACTCTATTATTAAAAGGATTGAGGGTATCCTCGTTACCTTTCTTTAGAAATGATGCTCTTTCTCACACCTAGGAGCTAAGGCTACTTTTGCGTATGTTTGTTATCCTCTTAAGAAAGGTGGCCTAGGAATTAAGAGAGTTCAAACTTGGAATAGAATAGTTATTTTAAGAGAGTGTTGAGGAGTGTGGTAGCGATTGCTTTTCAAAGAACTTTTTATTTATAATAGTTTTTTAAAAAAAATTATTTTTGACATCAGTACATCAAAATGATCTGAAAATATAAAAAAATTAAGCAAAAAAAATTTCATGAAACGCGGTTTGCACCATATTCCTAAACGGTGTTGAAAGCACATTTAGAGATCTTTTCAAATAGATCATTAGTCTGGTCAAGATGGGTCCATAGTGTTCTACTTAAAGATAGATATTTTTGGCATGTTTGACCTCCTTCAGTGTCCTCTTAGTTATAAAGGAAAATTCTTCTTACTAGACATTGATGTAAAAGGAAGTTTGTCTCTTGCATTGGTGAGGGGTCTAATACTTCTTTGTGGTCATACTATTGGTTTTCAAATGGGCAACGGTTCTACGACCTCTTAGCTTTTAGGGTGTTGTCATTGGCTAGGAAACTCTAGGATGTCAAGGTCTTAAACATTATAAAGGAGGCTACTTAGGCTTTCCTATCAGGCAATCTGAAGCTTTAACCTATTTGGTATTTAACTCACTTTCACCTCATGAGTTCCTTTCCTAATCATTATGTCTTAAAAGATCATTCTTCAATAAGGTTCTCCATTAATTCAGCATATGAGATTCTTAAAAAGTCTGGATCCATAAATTCTAAGCGCTATCTTTTCTAGTTCCCACTATTCATCCTAAGAAACTTATTTATCCTCTATCTCACTTCTATAACTTGTCTTCACACCATAAACAAGTTGTATGCTTTCTAGATCATTCCCTCTTTTATATGTATCCTTTGTGGGTCATATGTTAAGGCACATGACCATTTCTTCTTTTAATGCTCTTTTTTAACTCTAGTTTAGGGTGCTATCACAAGTAGAAACCTTTTGGATTGACCTTTTGATTAGTACTTAAAAATATATTTTTATCAAGGTTTTATATCATCATTTTGCACTTGAAGTATCAATAACTCCTTAACTAAAGCATGTTTTATAATAACGTATCTAATAATATAAGATACCTTTAATTTATGATAAATATTTATTTTAAATGCAGGTCTATCACATAAATAAAAGGACTGATTAATGAATTTAAGAACAGAAATTGAAATGACAAAGAGATGGCCAAACTTAGAAAAGAGATGCCGGTGCAGTCCAAATCGGAATACTATTCGGTAATTTGGTCATATCTGAAGCTATAGATCTTAGATTTAGATATATTTTATATGGATTGAAAGGTAAGACATAGGCCTACAACTTTCATATGGAGCCCAAGATCTAAAAAGACCATTTTCAAGTCCAAATTAGAGCAACAACAAAGAAGTCTGAATCTATCCTCCAGCCCGAGCACTATTCAGTATTTGGCTCAGATCTAGAGTTTTAAAAGTCCAAATGACTTGAATTTGTTATAAAAGAAAGCTGAGACAATTTTCTACAACTTTCATGTTTGCAACTGGCTCTAATTTTGACGT
>NW_011500318.1:152742-152951 GCF_000495115.2 Populus euphratica | reverse complement strand
TGTTGTATTATTGTTATTTATAATTTGTACAATTAACCTCTCTATGATTCGATCCCGGTCTTGTCCGGTTATTTATTACTTCGACCCTCCTGCACTTGGGAGAAAATATCAATCTTTTAGTCGTGTCATGTTTTTGGCGTCATTTTCGGGGAGGTAAGTTCATGTACAAATTATAGTATTTATTTTATTTTGTCTTTTCACTTTTCTTG
>NW_011500318.1:152049-152414 GCF_000495115.2 Populus euphratica | reverse complement strand
CGACAATAGTACAACAACAACAAAAATAAAAACAACAACAAAAATAATAGTAATAACAATAAAAATAATAACAATGCTAACAATAACAATAATAATAGTAATACTAATACTAATAATAATAGTAATAATAATAATAACAATAATAAAGAAAAAGAAGGAGAAGAAGAAGAAGAAGATGAGAACTTTGAGATGTAATATTAATGTAACGATTAAACAATAATAATAATGAATGTCAAGGTTAGACGTTTTACTAATGGTATGTCAAACAAGTATAGTATAAACTCTTATTATTCAATTGAAATCCACACACAAAGGAGGTTCCAATCAGATTATAGATTGTTAACATGATTACATTAGTCATCTTA
>NW_011500318.1:149475-149620 GCF_000495115.2 Populus euphratica | reverse complement strand
CATTATTTATGTTCTTTTGCTAAAGGTAACAACTAAGGGAAAAGGGATAGTATATAATTAAAACAAAAAAAACATAAAAAAGCAAAAAAAAAAGAATGATGATAATAAAAATATAGATAAGTTTGGTTTCGTAACCTCCCTAACC
>NW_011500318.1:119595-146778 GCF_000495115.2 Populus euphratica | reverse complement strand
TGTTGTTGTTGTTATTTATAATTTGTACAATTAACCTCTCTGTGGTTCGACCCTGGTCTTGCCGGGTTATTTATTACTTCGACACTCCTGCACTTGAGAGAAGACATCACTCTTTTAGTCATGTCACCTTTCATGACATGATGACCTCTAGTATAGTGGATATACATATAATTGAAAAGGGAGTTTTTGCATCTACTTGTTCGATTAGTCCTCTCGATCACGATTTACTTCATTTGGTATGAGAGGAATAACTGAGTTTTTCATTAGGTCTATCGACCCTATTAGAATGTATATGTGGAGAATTTTGAGCTCGTTCGGTCCTGTTTAATTGAGCTTGAACCAAGATATCAAATTTGAGTTGCCCTCAGGTTCATCTAGTGCCTTACAATGTCTTAAGGTTTCATTAATTTTGTTGCTTCTCAGTTCTGTAGTTTCACATAAACTAGTCGATTGGTTGTTGAATCTTGATGAACTCGTTAGCTACTTTCTAGATTTTTTATTTTCTAGCTTTTTATTTGAACAACTAGTCAACTACTTAACCAATTATTTATTTAATGGTATGTTATTTTTACTTTTAATTTTCTTTTAGCTTTTGCTTTTTTTCTGATTGTCTTTGGTCAGTAACCTAAGTTACAGGCCTTTGTATTGCTTAAGGTAAGCTATTTCAAGGTAAGCTATTTCATACTTTTGTATAGTTTTTATCTTTTCTATATAATTACTCTTATCTAAAATTAAAATATCCATGAATCATGAGGTTAGCAAAAAAAAATTATATTCTAACATTCTTATATTCTTCTTCATCACTTCTTGTAAATATAAAAAAAATATATAAATATGTGATACAACGTTTAAATATTTATTTCTCATACAATCTTGTTAGCTTAAAGATGTCTCTTTAATCAATTAAAAAACTTATTTTGCATGTATTCGTGATTCTTACCTATCATCAAAATCAACAATCCATTGTAATTATTCTAATACATTACCAATTTAGACAAACATTGATAGGTTAATTAATCTTGAGATATTTTTTTGGGAAACATGGTTTCTTGCTTTCATTTATGACAATAAAAAAACAAAGTAGCAATTTGATTGAAATATTTTATAACTACATTAATTATACATTAGTTACTTGAAAATATTTGTTTGACCAGACGGCACAACCCAACATTCCTAACCTGTAAATGCATAACTTGTTTAGAATTTTCAAAAAAGAAATACTTTATACTACTAGCACTCATTGTATGGACTTATGCATCATATCTACACAAGGCTAAGTCAAGAATGCCCCCAACCCACTTCCAAGAATATGAAACCATATCCTATCGAAGCATAGATAAATAATTATTAAAATAGACCAACTTTTATGATATTGAGAAGCCATACGCGAAGATGCTTGCTGCTAATTTCATGGTTAAGTGCTCCGAATTTATCTGTCTCGGAAGCAGGGTTCGGGGCATTCTTGGGTTAGCACTGTTCAAATAAAACATTTAATGTGACGGTATTATGCGCGCTTTATTTCTCGGAACAGAGGGAGTAATTGCCCAATTTGGCCTATATATAGTGCTAGAAGCTCTACTAACCCTGAACACTCTTGCTCTTACGATATCTTCTGCTCTCACTTCTGTCAACCTCCAATCGATAAGTTTCTTTGATGGATACCAAATGCTGCACCCAAGATGGCACTGTAGATCTCCGTGGGCGTCCTGTCCAAGCCTCCACAACTGGGAAATGGAAAGCGTGTGCTTTTCTGGTTGGTAAGCTTCCTCTTCCTGCTCGCAACCCTTCTGTTTAAATTGATCATTAACGTGTCTTCATTGAAACACCTTCTCTTTCCAGGTAATGTTCAAAGTTGTTTGCCCTCTTTAACTTCTTTGTAGTTGATAGCTTTAGCAAAATTAATGGCTGCGTGTGATGGAGAATCGAATCTGTCACTGATTACAAACTAGTACATAGAGATCACAAGGAAAACCGAATATATCTTACTTTTTTCTTTTAAATATTATCTAGCTAATAGTTATAATCACAAACCTTTATTCGTTGCAGGATTTTTCTTACCAGTTTCTTTTGTTTTTGCTAATCATCGAAGTTCTTTACCTGTATTTTTATGTAACTTGCTTGAGAATTCAATACGTACAGTTTGGTTTCATGTTAACTATTTGACTGGCAGGCTACGAGGCATTTGAAAGGATGGCTTTCTATGGAGTAGCTTCAAATTTGGTGAATTACCTGACCACACAACTCCATGAAGAGACGGTTGCATCGGTGAGGAATGTGAATAACTGGTCAGGAGCAGTGTGGATCACACCAATACTCGGCGCCTACATAGCAGATACTTACCTGGGTCGATACTGGACGTTCACTGTGTCATCTCTTATCTATGCAATGGTAAATTAATCAATTAATTGATGTCTCCACTAGGCAAACTTTAATCATTGTCTTTCACTAGAAAGTCTACTTATTCCAGGAGCAATTTGGCAGGATTTTCGAGCTGAATATCCCTTGTGATTCGCTATATATTCATAATCTATAATTTTCAAACACAGTTGAGTCCTTGCTGGGGCCATAAATATTTTGGCGTCACCTACTTTCGAAGGCCAATTGGGTTCGTGGTTTTTGCTTGTGGGGTCAATGAATTGCTAGTTCGATTTATTGGCTTGTATCATGAATACCGAGCTGCATTTTTGTCCTCCACAAGTGTGTGATTTGAATAAATCCCACGAAGAGCAGTAGCTATCCCGTTCATTGATTTGTTCTAATTATGACCAAGTTATGCCACCGATTAATTATTGAAATGTCTGTTCAAGCAGATTATAATGACTGAAGTTTTTGTTTTCTTCAATAAAAAAAGTAGTTAATCATATAACAAATTGCAGATTAAAAAAAAAAAAAAAACACCTCTTTGCATTAAATTCCAACTCGTGTTTCATGACCAGTAGTGCAAGGCTACTTGCCCCTAATACAGTAATAGGTCAAGTTAATGTCTTTCGTGTTTAATAACATTTTATTCGTTATAATTAACAAGTTGTATACTGTCAAGTAACGAAGTGAACTGATCACTTGCAAGTTTTTGTGTAGGGAATGATACTACTAACAATGGCAGTTTCATTCAAGTTCATGAAACCAACATGCACAAATGGAGTCTGCAATAAGGCCTCCCCTTCGCAAATTGCGTTCTTTTACTCTGCTCTCTACATCATAGCAATAGGGGCAGGAGGGACGAAGCCCAACATATCAACTTTTGGTGCAGACCAGTTCGACGATTATAACCCACACGAAAAGAAGCTCAAGGTCTCATTCTTTAACTGGTGGATGTTCAGCTCTTTTGTGGGAGCTCTGTTTGCCACTCTCTGCCTAGTGTACATTCAAGAGAACTTGGGATGGGGTTTAGGGTATGGTATCCCTGCAGTTGGTCTTTTATTATCCCTGTTTATATTCTATCTAGGGACACCAATTTACAGGCATAAAGTTAGAAAGACTAAGAGCCCTGCAAGGGAGCTATTTCAAGTCCTCATTGCTGCCTTTAACAACAGGAAACTTCAGCTCCCTAACAGTCCCTCAGAGCTTCTGGAGTTTGACCTGCAATATTACATTCAAACCGGAAAACGGCAGGTCCACCACACACCAATGTTGAGGTGAGCTGTATAGTAGATACAAATTAACTTGTCAGACTAAATTTTACCAGTATAACTGTTCGTACATTCATGGTAGTCAGAAATTTTATGTGAGAAATATTGCACGTTTCTGATGCATCTATTGACTAATATTATATTTATTAGACCGTAAAAATACACTTTTAGTTTAGTTTTAATGGTTAGAAATGAATCTTTTCATTAGTACATGGAATCTTAAGGCATGATCAAACTTAGCAGTCGGTACAGGTTAGTTTTATAGGCACCGAGCTGTAAATCAAATGGCATTAACACACTTCCTTAATCCAGGGTGTTTTCATCTCGAAGTCCCACTTTGTAGTGAAAAAAAAATACAGAAAAAACCGTATAGCCTTTAATGCATATGCAAGAGCGGTGGAGAGAGGACCCCTCAAATTCATGTGCCTAACTAGGAAATCTGCTGTGCCAAAGGCAAAAGCAGGGCGTCCTCTTGGATTGGTAGCCATTCGTTATCATAAATTCTTTCCATGTGCTCAGTTCACAGTATTCCTTTTTTTTATGAATGGTCACCATTCTAGTCAAGTTGTTTCTGATACAGGAAAATTATGTCACGTACATTGCAGTGGTGCGCCCCCATGCCCCACCACTGGTTACCGTCCAACCAAAATTATATGTGAAGCACAATGGTGGAATCCTCTAGTACATTGCATTAGAAAGCATTCAGTCCATCTCTAAAGCAAATCCACGAACAATGACTTGGAGTCATCGCGCAATTGAGACCCAGGAAATTGTTCGACGACTAGAATATTTGTTTAGTTGTTAATTTTGACTTCAATGGAGCTTATTGCTAACCAAACCATCCACAATTATACATTTGTTTGGTTCTTAAGTGTTCGTGAACTAAATAGAGTAAAATACAAAATTGTGTGCTCAGGTGCTTGGACAAAGCTGCGATCAAAGATGCCAGCAATAATGCAGATACCTCAAACCCATCATCATCGTCATGCACAGTGACGCAGGTAGAAGGAGTCAAGCTCGTTTTTGGAATGATGCTGATATGGCTGGTGACATTAATCCCTAGTACCATATGGGCACAGATCAACACTTTATTTGTGAAACAAGGGACAACGTTGGACCGCAACTTGGGCCCAAACTTCCAAATTCCAGCTGCTTCACTCGGTAGCTTTGTAACGTTTTCAATGCTTCTCTCCGTGCCAATGTATGACCGTTTCTTTGTACCATTCATGCGTAAGAAGACCGGAAACCAAAGGGGAATCACGTTACTTCAGAGGCTGGGCATCGGTTTCGCCATTCAAGTGACTGCCATTGCAATCGCTTACGCTGTTGAAGTTCGAAGAATGCACGTCATAAGAATGCACCACGTTGTTGGGCCAAAGGAGATCGTCCCCATGAGTATATTTTGGCTGTTGCCTCAGTATGTTCTGCTGGGAATCGCTGATGTTTTTAATGCTATCGGATTGCTGGAATTTTTCTACGATCAATCTCCTGAAGACATGCAAAGCCTAGGAACCACATTCTTTACTAGTGGGATCGGTGTCGGCAACTTCTTGAATAGCTTTCTAGTAACAATGGTTGCCAAGATTACAGGGACCGGAGGCAAGAGTTGGATCGGAAACAACTTGAATGACTCCCACTTGGATTATTACTACGGGTTCCTTTTAGTTATATCTGCCCTCAATTTAGGGGTCTTCTTGTGGGCATCAAGTAGATATATTTACAAGAAGGAAACCCTACAACCACTGAACGAGGATTGTATCCGAGTCGACGGCAAAACCATGGACACGTCTCCTCTAGGGTTGCAAGTATAAGCTGACAGATCCATAATGAGATCATACTAAATATTGTAAGATATATATATGCCCATTTCCTGTTTTCTTCTTCGCCGAACGTCAACTCAAGTTTCTCGTCTTAGATTTTATTGGGGAACATAACTTATTTAAATAGAATTATGCAGAAAGAATTTATATTTAATTTCTGTTCTTATTATGTGAAATGTTATTTATCTTCCCTTTTCTTGTATAGAGCGCTGCTCTCGGAGTTCTTTTCCCGATTGGACAAAATACTTGATATTAAGTTTAAAATTTAAAAAAACAACACACACACACACGCATACCCACTTCAAAACTAATATAAAAACACTAATAGTATTAAATATTAAAACTTGTTTAGTTTTTTAAATAAATAAATAAATAAAATATAAAAATAACTTGATAAATCTAAAAATAATTTTTTAAAAAAATTAACCTATATGTTTAGACAAGTTATATATATCTTGACTAATTAATCTCACAATCTATAAAATTAATAATTACATAAATTCCTAACAGCTTAAATATTTTAAAAATTAATAATTAATAATTATTCAATCAATAAATAAGATCAACGATATTCAAACAAGATGTTTTTTGTATCCTTATAATAGTTCAACCAAATATTCTAAAGTATCTTTTCAAACTTTTAATTTTTCTCATTTTAGTTCCTCACTCTTTTGGTATTATAATCTAAACCTTGAATTCAGAACCTTTTTTATGCCTTCAGATATATTTCTCCACACTTAGATTATGATATTAAAACACATAGTTTTAATCTTAACGGTAACTTTTAAATTAAACAATTAATTTTGTTAACTTCTCAAGACTTGAACTAAATCAATGATTGATAGAATTAAGCTTTAAACCATGATTTATTAATGTCCAAATTAGAAAAGATATGCTCATTAAATTACATATTTCGTTGAGAAATTCACCAAATTTGAGTGTTATTTTCACCTCGTGCTTCCTCCTAGTTTTTATGAGTATTTATGAAAAAGCTATCCAGCGGCACCACAACTGTATATTCATGTAGTTGAAGCTCATTTTTGCCGTGCTCTTGCCTTAGTGCTAGAAGCATATGTTCCTTATCGAATATTTGAAACTCCATTAAGAATATTAGGTTCAACCGCCCATAATTACTAGTCCAAACTAAACCACTTTATATGCCCTAGTGTTCATGTCAATCACGTATATAGCTTGCTTTTTCTCATTAAACCTTTAGAGTGCATTTTGCCTAAAAAGATTACTTGTCACGTTGCGAGTTTTATAATATAAGAATCTATGAAAAAAATTCTAATACAAAAAAAAAAAAAGAGCATTGGATCCATGTCAATCTCCTTGGAGTATTAGTATTGGATTATCGACACCTTCATAGTTGTTTTTAATATTTACAAATCTTGAATACCGAATTAAATCTAGGGCAATAATTTACTTGTTTTTTGATTGCCCTAAGAACATCTAGAAGATTGTATGAAATTAATATTGATGTTTTTTTCAAACTTCAATGTCTAAAATTAAGACATGTTTCTCAATGTTAAAAGTTTGATCGAGACACAACCGGCCCCCACTATACCTTTTTTTTTTATTTAATTTTAAGATGGTCCTAATTTCTTAAATTGTCATTAATTTAAAAATTAAATACTTCTTAAATTTATCAAACTTTTCAGGCTATTTAACAAATGTGACCTATGATAGCATTAAAGTCTTGTGTAGACAATTTCACAAAACTTTTGAGTTGCTTTTCTATTCATCTTATCGTTTACGAATTTTATAGTAATAGTTAGTTTTATCATTGTAGCTATTTTTTTTATTTTACAATTTTTTTATTAATTTCAAATTAATATATTTTTAATATTTTTAAATTATTTTAATGTACTAATATTAAAAATAATTTTAAAAAAATAAAACATATTATTAATATATATTTTAACATAAAAAATTATTTAAAAAGCAATCACAACCACACCACAAAACAAATTAAAATCATTAATCTTTAACTTGAATTTTAAAAGTAATTTTTGTAACATATAATAAGACACTTTAAACTATATTATAATATCAAAATAGTCAATACCTTCATTTACCTAAAATATTTAGCTACAAGCGGTTTGTCTTTACCCATCTTTTTTTTTATTTTATTTTCTTTGAAATCTTCTCCGCCTACAACGTTGTTTCTGGTCTAAACCCTAAAAAGGAGTGTTTTCTCTATATATTAATTACCTCTTTAGGATTAAAATATTGCATGACCTGAGTTCTTGACTCCTTCTGCATGATATATCCTACCATTTGTGCTTACTCAAAATCAGGATCGATTGAATTGTTTTTATATTATTCATCTTTGACTTCCTCTAACCACACATTGTGTACTGTCGGCTTTTCTTTCTTTGTTCTTAGAATAATTTTCAAGATTTATATCTCTAATTAATTAATTTATGTATTTTCCACGAAACCCTCTTTTCTTGGCCATTCGTGGACCCAACTTTGTTATCTTTTAATTGAGAACCTTATAATAAGCTAGCGATCTAAGATAAATGAGGCAAGGCTTCATGTGAAGAAACTTTAGGTTATTTTATTTTTAAGAGTATTCTACTGTGCAAATTGCACACATGGATAAAATAGAATGATAATGTATTGGAAACGGAAACATACAAAATATGCGCCCATCCACATTTTTGGTGGAGCCCACCCGGCTTTTATACTTGATGGTAGTGGTAAAACGTCAAAAAGCAACCAGTTTCTTTTTCTCATACGTGGCACATCAGTAGCCAGTGCTCTATTGTACGAACCGGATAAAAACTGAATCATCATTTAATATTTTTTATTTTAATAATAAATTTTTTATTATTAAAATAAATATATTATGCTGACCTTAATTAATTTTATAAATTTTAAAATTAATAATTATCATATTAACAACTTTATACTTCAAACTTAAAATTATAGAAAAAACAAACTTTTTTATACTAAATTTTTACGACTAAAACACTTAATAAATAATTATTTTGATAACAATTCGTAGTTGTAACTGAATTGGTTTGCACGTGTGATGCTGGGTGCAGTTCTAAATTTCGACAGCCGACAGGTTTCCCGTCACTTCCCATTTTCTGCATCCTTTATTTTCACACCACAAGAAAAATACCATGTCCGCTTCCTCTTTGATCTTTTCATGATTCTTCCATATTATTATAAATTTTTATTTAAAAATTTACTCTTAGATGTTTTTTAGATTTTATAATATTTATCATGTTTTTAACTTTCAATCACACATTAAATATAAATATATTATTTTGATTTCTTTTATTAATTTTCTATAACAATCATAAAAAATTACTTTTTTAAAAAAGAATTGAAAGAACCATTCTAATTAAAATCAGTATGTTTACTAAAAATAAACAAGAGATAATTTTTAAGAAAATTTAACTTGATAAAAAATATTCTAAACAATTGTATTTAATATCAAAAAAAAATAGACCAAAATTTTTTCGCATTTAAAAATTATAAGAGCATATGGAAATGGTGGATTTTCAAAAAAAAAATTATATTTTTGATCGTTTTGATGTACTGATTTTAAAAATAATTTTTAAAAATAAAAAATATTTTAAAAAATAATCACTAACACATTCTCAAAAATATTTATAGTCCCAAAACTTAGCAAGAACATGTATATACTAGTGTGTACTTATTATAGAGCAATTCTCAAAACTATTTATAATCCCAAAACTTATCAAAAACATGTATATATTAGTGTGTACTCAGTATAGAGCAATTTTTTTCTCATTACTACCTCTAGTACACCACCATATAAATTAAACAAGCGAATCTCAAATAATATTTGGATTGATGAAAAAAGTTTATAATTGAGATGTTATTTTTATTCACCTAGATCAAAAGTCAATAAAATGGCACTTCTCTTTTTTATTTTTTCCTATCCTCCCCTCATTTTTTTGCATCTTTTTTTCTCTCTTTATTCTTCATGTTTCTTTTTTTATTATTAAATAATTAATTTAATATAAAAAATTAAACCGGAAAATAAGGATACATGATATAATTTATATAATTCTTTACTATATTCCTTTAAGTGAAAGCTTTTTGAAATAAAAAATTTGTATATGATCATACTACTTTGTGCTTAATTTTAATTAAATAAATAAAAGATAGTGAAATTTAACTCGTGATTATTTGGTTATTAAAACTCTAATATCATATTAAATAATCAATTCAACTTGTGAAGTTTTAAAATATAATGTATATAATTCTCTAACATTTATAAAAAAATTAAACAAAAATAACAAGTTAAACAAACTTCCTATTAAAAAAAAAAGTTAATTTGTGACCTTGGATTTGCTATCTAATAAAATTTATTATGATTGTTTTTATTTGTAAATCACAAGTTATGTGATTGCAAACTTGATCGAAATTTATATTTAGTCCTTTCCAATTTGTAATGATCAGACTTCACCATAAAAAATACTTAAAATTTTATAAATTTAAGCTTCCCTCCATTCGTCTCAAATTCATCCCAATTCTTCTTCTTTTTTCATCTTATTCACCTCAAAATATTCCCTTTCACCCAATCGCTTATATTTTAATTCATTCATTAACATATTACATCTCATTTTAATTTTTATCTCTATTATTCATAAAAACTTTCATGAAAAGGAATTTGTTATAATTTTAAAATCTTTTCATTATAAAAAATTATGATTTTTATTATTAATATTTTTATAGGAAGATTAATTATTTAAAAAAATATATGATGATGATGATTACTATTTTTAATTATTAATGATTATCTATTTAGAAAATTTTTTAATTATTCCATACTAATTACATTCATTCCTTTTATACTAGCCTTATATTGATTGAACGTTTACGTGTGCTTGTACTTGTAAAGTCATTATTTTAATATAAAAGTTTAAGTTTCTTTATATATTCTTCTTATATTTCTTCAGAATGAATTGAGAATTATTAAAGAACCATTTTTACTAAAAACAATTGGAGTTGGTGGGTGTGGCTTTGATAATGGTTTTTTTTTATTTTCTAACATATTAATTATAATCTTGTGCTTAACTATTTAATTTTAATTAAAAAAATAATGTAATGGTGAAATTTTTATATTAGTAAAAAAAAATTATACTATATAAAAAAAATAGTTCAACCCAAAAGTTTACTATGAACTAGTTTACGGATTTGTGTTATTCTAGGAGTCATATCAATTTTAAAAAAATTAATAAAAAGTATTTCAGTCATAGATAATGGCATTTTTATTAAACTCAACATAATATGTCAACCTTAAAACTTCATTATTGGAGTCCTTGTCTAGCATGAGTTTAAAATTAAATTGTATAAAAGTTATCCTGACATGACCTAATCAACTTGGTTTGTCTAAAGACATCCTAGCCAACTGATAAAAAATTATTTGAGGATAAAATTGACATAAGAAAACCTCATGGACTAATTTCATGCCTAACCCGAATTTAAAATTAAATTGTATGGAAGTTGTTATGATGTGATCAAGTCAACTTAATTAATCCAAAAGTTACTTGACATACCAATAAAATTTGAAAATAAAATTGAGAAAAAAAGATATATTGATAAGAAAAAAAAACATCTCAACCCATCTTTTTATTGAAAATTAAGAAATTGAAGAAAAAAATAAAAAAAATAAAAGGTTAAATAAAAAAATAAAAAAAAGCTTCATTATTTATTTGAATAATCATTTTAAAAAACTCAATAGTTATACAAAATACATTCATCCAGTCAAAAACTAAATAGCATATATTAAGTGAAACAAACATTGTATCAATTTGTAGAAAAAAGCAACATGAACTCTAAAATTGAAAATGAAATTGATAAAATTAGTAGTTTATGAAAATATTAGAGTTTTCAATATGAAAAAGCTAGAGAATGGATAAGTTGGGGTTGGGATTGGTGGTGGCTAATGAGTGATAAAAAATACATTAATTTGTAGAGGTTTAGCTTGACAACGCAAGGCATATAATGATGGTTGAGACTAGAGAGCAAAAGAAAGATGTTGTGACTAATGTAGAAGAAAAATAAAAAAGATTTTGTAGTGTTTATGTTCTATTATATTTGATCATTTCATTTAATTTTAAGATTTTGTTTGAGTGAGGTAGCCAAATGTAATTTTCATGGTGAAGATATTGCCATTTGTATGTAGTAAGAGTTCACTAATTTGTTGACTAAGTTATTTATGTGTACACTACTCTAATTGCTAGTCAATACAGCCATTACATCTCATATGGCCTTTCAAATATAGTTAAAAGTCTTGATTGACTGTGCAAACATAATTCTTAAAAAAAAGAAAAAAATTGTTATCAAACTCTTGTTTTTTCCAACTCAATTCTTTAATTTTATCTAATTTTTTTTTAAAATTTTTAATTTTTTATCAATCAATCAGGACACTTTTGAATCAACAAAGTTTATTAAGTTTTGTTAAGATAACTTCCACTTAATTTAATTTTAAACTTAAATAAGATAAAAATTTAAATACAAAGGTTTTAGAATTGATTTATTAAACTAGATTAATAAAAATATCAAATAATTCTCTATAAACTGAATATTTTTTATTATATTAAAAAAAGTTCATTGACCAATAGCACAACTTAGGTCTATAAATTGTTATTAGCTAAAAAAAACCTTGAGCTTTCATATTCCACCAATGAATATAGACAAACTACACTTTATATTTGTAACATCCCATTTGGGTATAAATTTTTTATAAATAAATCCAAGAATAGTGTAAATAGCTTTTATTGGTCAGGCAATTCATTGAGTCAATGAATTAATTATCTATATTTTTAATTTATTAAGATTTTATCAAAATTTTAATAGAGTTTTCTTTCTATTTAAAACATATCAAATGTTGACATAAAAATCATGTCACAAACAAACAATACCTTATAAGTCTTCACCATAACTTTTCATCCAATTATTTTGGATCTCATCCCATTATATCTATCATTTCTTAATTCATTCTCATTAATTCATACCATTAAAACATTAATTAACTTCATATGCATTTTAATAATTAAACCATCAAAGCATTTGCATTAATTGATTTTTTTATCTAATGATATAATATATTAATTAATGATTCAATTGTAATTTATAGGATTTCACTAATAAAATTTATTCTTTATAGTAAATAAAACATCCACTTGAAAGTCATTTAGATAAATTCAAAAGAATCTATTGGAAAAGATTAGCAATGTAAATTTTTATTGTGCTAACTAATGATATCCTATTATTTATTTCCTAGCTAATCTTAAAAAGAAACATAAAATATAAAAAATATAAAAACACATTACCCATAAAAAATAATAAAAATATTTTTATTTAAGATGTCTATCTTCTAATTATATATATATATATTTTTTAAAAAAACTAATAAAATATTAATCATTAATTACCATAAAATTTCGAGATTAGCACCAGGCTGGCAACAATCATTAATAACCCCTACGTGTGCAATATGGTGTTTCATCTTCGCCGTCCATTTCCTCACCCTTCCAACCCTAGTACCACGTTCTTGTAATCTAATTATTCTCGGCAGCCGCTCTCCCTTCCTCCCTCTTTCTCGCTCATACTCTTACAATCATGGTTCTTCCTTCTCTCAGAACTTTGTTTTTTTTATTTTTGTCAGATCTGCGCTTATTGTTCTTTCTTTTGTCGTTACTTTTAATGAACCAAAACCTTATTCTTGATGGCTTTATTGGTGGATGTGAGTGAAAACTGGCGAAGCTGACGGTGGCGGAGGTGGTTGTTTAGGATGGAGGAGATGGTGGTTGAGTGATTGATCGTAGATCATCTGGTGGGCGAGGATTAGGATATATGGAGTTGCATTTTTTAACTCCAAATTGATTTTTAACAATTGTGTAGACATTAATTTCATTAAACATAAATATTATTTTAGAAAATGCTAGCATTTTCTACTGCTGCAATGCCCAGCAAGCTCCACTTTAATCATATCATGATAAAGCTTTTTTCTTTTATGGTAAATACAAAATAAATTTCATTAAACAATACTGTTCTATGCTTCGATATGCGATCTTATCATCTCTCTTCAATTTTCTTTTTCTCAAACAATTAATTTACGATGTTGATATTTCCTTTTAAGACATTTCAATCAAAGCCTTTACACAAGAATTGTTTCTTTCTTCCATTTATTCTCAAGCAATTAATACAAAGAAAGTGCTTCGCATCTTTGAAATAGATAACTCATTGCAGAACTCAAATTTTGTCTCCTTTGAAGGAGCATACCTGGAAAAACCGAGGTTGATATTTAAAAAAATATTTTTTTTGTTTAGAAAAATATTAAAATAATATTTTTTTAAAAAATAATTTTTAACATAACACATACTAAAAAAATGAATTTAAAAATATAAATGAATTTTAACCCAAAAAAAAGTTTAAACTCTCTTTTAAACCATTAAACTCATGTGTTTCAATTTTTTTCAACAATGTTTTTTTTCTTAATATTAAATTTATTTTTTTGTTAGGTTAGGTTAATTTAGTTAATTTAAGTTTTTTTAATTTTATTTATTTTATTAATTAATATTGAATAAATTAAAAATTAAATTCTATAATTTATTTTGTTTACTTTTTATTTAATTATTCTGATTTTATAACTCAAGAATAGTGTTTAATAAGTTAACTTGATTTATTTTTTTATTTAATTTTTTTTAATTTCATTGATAAACATTAAATCGTTTGAGATTTAAGTTTTATAATATATTTTATTTTTTTTCTATGAAAATATCTTAATTTTATGATAAAAGTTGCTAATTTTAGTATTTTTATTCTAATTTAATAGGTTTTTTTTTTTAAAAAAAAAATTATCATTAATATTTTTAATCAAATTTTATTTTTTAAAATCGTTTCATGTTGCTTTTAAACCTACAAAATCAATCACTACAAGGTTTAATTTTTTCTCATAAAAAACATAATATCTAAATATTTTTATTTATTAAAAAAATTAAGAATCAATGATCTAATTTATTTAGAAGTTTAGTGAAGATAACCAATGCATGCTTGAGATTAAAACATTCATTTAATTGGAAAGTCATATTCTAAGAATCTCAAATTTCATAAGATATTAGATTCCCCCAAACGTAGGAATTCAATTCTTCTTTAAAATGAGAGCATTTGATATGCCAAAGTAGCATTTTTTATATTTAGCATTTTACTTTAATGCCATTTTCCATTATATAAAGTGGTCCAGTGTATCTTTACAAATATTTAAGTTACTAGTGCGTGTTTGCTATATGTAAATTTGATTAATAATAATAATAATAACAATAATAACAACAACATATATTCCGATGGCTCTGTATCGCTAACAACGTTTGTAATGTTATTTGTTTATAGATTTATTATTTTATTTGATAATTATAATTAATGGATTTTTTTTTCCAGTCGAAATCTAAGTAAAGAATTCTCACAACATATTTGTTATTAATTATATTTATTTAAACATAAAAAACTGTATTATAAGCTTTAGATTAAAATATAAATTGTACTTTATTATAAGTTTAAAAAGAGTAGAAAACAATTATAAGTACAAATTACCATGTCAACCAATCTCAAGATTCCTTTAGTTGTTGAAAAAGTTTACTTTATATTTTTTAAGCATAATCAACTCCTCTCTTTCCCCTCTAGAAAACTTAATGTAAGCATATGGATTTTTTGAAGCCTTGTGAGTGCTCCACAAAGTTTATATATATATTCTTAGAAGCTAATATCTAAAGATTATCCAAAAGGATATAGTGAACAAAGTAGAAAGATACATTACATAAACTATATATTATTCAAGCCAATAGCATGTGACTATCATTGAGGATTATGCTTATCTGTTGATTTTTGTCACTGTAAGCAGCAACACAGCGTGGACACAGTACAGTATAAAACTGCATCCCTTTTTTCTGCATATGCGAAAGGGTCTGCAGATACCATAGCCACCACCTCAAAATCTATAAACATTTGGCCTCGATTTCCTCGAGAGTGAGCCCTTTGGTCTCTGGCACGATGAAGAATATAAAAAGGAGAGACACCACAGCTATCGCTGCAAATACATAGAATAAAATCCCAGCTCCCAGCAATGCCTGCAACCAGATGCATAAGATCATTAACTAAGATTTCTACATCCACGGAGAGGCTCAAAAGACATGCAGGAAGTCTCAATAAATAAAAAGTAGGCAGTTTAAGGGAGTAAAATGAATGATTTTGATAATAACTCAAAGGGAAAAAAGGAACATAAATCGTGAAGTCATTGACAATCACGACCCACAGCAGACTGGAAGTTAAAACAGATGCGCATCTAGAGCTTTGAGGCAGGGAAATTAGAATATTGTAACAAGGGTGGAAACTTGAAAAGTTTAGGCTTCTCGCTACACCACCCTTCGCTAAACTAAATGTTGTAAATTTAACTTCTGGATGTGCAGCTAAAGGACTTCACGTTTCAGGCAATCATTCATCGTATAAAATAGAAGAAGATTTCAAGATTTAATTACAAAAAGGTGACCTCGTAACCTTATCTGTTTCAGAAACTCACTAGAACCATGACTGTATGCAACTAGACAAGATTCAGAAACCTTCTTTTACATAAATTATGCAATCATATAAGAAACAACATGGTGAAAACAAAGTCTATCTATATCAAGCAACCAAGCAGAAACCATATGTGGGAGGCAAATACAACAAATGATGGACATGCAGTGGATATATTGAAAACAAAGCCTTCCAAACATCTATTTCAAAACAATATATATATAATTAATTAATCAAGTAAAGCTTTCAAAGCTTTGTCGCAGCTAATTCAAGCTAGATAGAGAATCCCATTAATAAAAAATCTCGATTGAAGGCCATATTGGTCATGTAAATCATGTCGTATCTCACAGCTAAGGCCTAATTCTTTGTGCTCTTTTCAAATCCTTTGAAAGCATTTATTTGCACCAAATCACTCCATTTGTTAGTGTTTTCAGCCTTCTCTGTACATCACAAGACCATTATGAGGAAGTATCTTCTTCTTATCTGACTTACTTCCAGTACGGTCACTATTTTCTTGTCTGTGTAGTCTCCCATTGCTACCCGTCTATGTTCAGGCCTATTTACAGCTATAAGCATTTTCCTAGAAATCTTTTGACTACGAATTGAAGAATTGAAATCCAATAGAACATGCTGTAGAGCCATAGAAAGCAGTCACTACAGCCAATTTGCAGTGACCCTCTACCACTTCAAAATTTCAAAAATATTTTTGGTTTTGGTCATTGTCTAGCTATGTTAATATGTATATTTTTCCACATTTCATCATCTGCTTCACTATGGTTTATATATTAAATTAGATAAAAACATGGTTTTCTTTATTCTGTATTGATTATCCAATTCAAACACTTCTGGACGTCAAAAGTGGCCTTACAAAAGATACTTTGAACCCTAATTTAAATGTTAGAAAAAGAAACACCAGGCATTTAATGGTTTGAAAAATCAACAATCACGATCAAGCAAATAATCATGTCAATTCTCTACTTCAGTAGTTACTGGTTTCTGGATCATTTGGGGGTTTCAAAGACATCTTGCATTTATAGACACAAGTCTCCGATTTCTTTTAATGTCTGTTTTACTCTTATTTACGTGTACATATCCTATTTACAGACACTTGTACCACCACAAGGCATTTCTTTTTTAAAATACTCCTGTGCATACGCATGTGTATTATTCAAAGTTGTCAAAAAAAAATAAAATATTTAATTAATTTTATAAATCTAAACTTTTTCTGAACATTTTTATCACATTTTCTTTAACATTGTAAAAATATCATATACAAATCCTTTATAATCATATACAAATATTTTAATGAATTCTCCCCAAGTTATTTTTATTGACTAGTGTAATCACCATGCCTTGTTAGAAAGTAAAAAACTGATCAGATGTGGAATAGAATAAGTCAGTTAATAAAATTTAGTTTTTGTTAGAACCTAAACATCAAAAGTAAACATTTTGCTTTAAATTTTAAATAGATGGATAAAAACTCTTATAGATAGATTAGAATTTGTATTAGAAAAGTAAAGAAATAAGGGTGTAATACTCAATCAAAAGTTTTAAAGAGTCACTGCTTTTATGCTTAGTTGTGAATTATTTACTGTCCGAAAAGAAAAGCACTTCCAGCATGGGGACTTCAGAAAAAGATCCACGCTTGTGCTGCACATGCTAGAGAAAAGCAACCCCCACGCCACATAAGATTAACAGATCCACAGGAAAATCAATGAAACTATTTATAAATTTGCCATTGCAGCTGACAGGAATTTAGTGATTATAGCAAGTTTGCCAGAAACCGGCACCAACAATATATTTTCATTTCTTTCTTTGATAATGTTTTTGTAATTTATCACCACACTTTGTATCCAAAATTGCACTTAAAGTAATTTGAAGTGGAGTATCTTTGGGAACATTTATAGGTTTTGAAATTGCGTACCTTCAAAGGGGAAAATGTAAATGTCACAAGTGCATTTGCACCAAAATTCACAAGCACTGCTATACCAAGCCCCCGCCCTCTTAGGCGTAGGGGAAAAATCTCTGAAATCATCAGCCAACCAATAGGACCAAAGGATAACTGCAAAAAATAATGTTATGAGGCACACTATAAGATAACATATTTGAAACAAAAATTCATAAACCAAGAAGACAGAAAGTGGAAAAAACCATGTGCTCTGATGTAACTTAAAACAAATTGCTGAAATTAATCACCGAAATTACTTTCTTTTTTTTAAAATGGAACAACATGCAGAAAATCACAAAAATGTGGCAATTCTTTCTGTTCTTTTCCAGGAACTAAAGTTGTCTTAACCCAAAAATCCTCTGACACTTGACCAAATTGCTATGATCATATGTACACTAATAGTTTATACTATGAATGATGTTCCAAAGGCATCTATAAAGCATTGAAACCATATAAAATGAACAAGGACAAAAGACCTGTGGCTCCTTCCTAGACTAATTGTTCTGATTCAATATTTGCAGGATGTAAATGAGATCAACTGTTTCCTGACATTTCTATAGCAAAAAACTCTACTCGCAATGGTATGACCAACTATTATGTAAAAGATGTGGCGAAGAATGGTGGATGAACATCTGATTATTTGCTATTATGTAAAAGATGTGGCGAAGAATGGAGCAAGAAGTCATGGATGAACATCTGATTATTTGTTTCATATTTGTAACTCTAGATTTCAAATGGTTTTTCGGAATTTTATTCTCTCAGATTAAATAGTGGAAGTAGCCTCTACCAAGAACCTAATTCTACTTTCCTCCTCAAAATTACCCCTTTGAAATTATTCTAAGATGTTAATAACATTAGGATTTGGTTTCTGAATTTTGTAATGAATTTGGACGTATACAGATCACCCAAGTTAGACTACGGAAGACAGTAGCCAGGCTTTGTAATTGACTAATCAAACAAACATGGTTTCAGAAGTTGGCTACCTTTATTCAAGTCTCCCCCATCTGTTGGTTCTTTATCAGGGTTTATATTTCTAAAAAAAAAACACAGTTCTATTCCCACAATTATATTCATGATCCTCATACTAACCCCATGGGTATGGACATACTCAAACCGATAATTTAAATTACAGACATAAGAAAGCAGAATATTATGGGATGAAATTTGGTTTCAGAAGTTGGCTACCTTTATTCAAGTCTCCTCCATCTCTTGGTTATTTATCAGGGTTTATATTTCTTAAGAAAAAAACATAGTTCTATTCCCACAATTATATTCATGATCCTCGTACTAACCCAATGGGTATGGACATACTCAAACTGATAATTTAAATTACAGACATAAGAAAGCAGAATATTATGGGATGAAATTTTCTTATTTCTTGACTACCTGATAACATCCAACATACAACAGCAGTGCAGCAACAGCAACAACTGGTGCATCATCCAGAAAAATGTAATATGATCCCAGGAGGAATAAAGATATAACCTGTCATGGAAATATAGCATGTACTTCAGCACAATTACAAAAGCCTGAATTTTTTCTTACCAGTAATTGGGCTCGTCCCCCAACCCCCAAAATCTCATGTTTCATCAAAGTAACTTTTGCATTCTTGCAGGTGCAGCCTTGAAATAAGAAAAAAAAAAAATAACAAAAAAAATGAGAGACAGGGCAGCCTTTATTTACCATTCCAGAAACACCACCAAGTAGTAGAGGTCGCCTTCCAAGTCTATCAACAACAAGAACAGCTATTCCTGTCATGATTAACTACAAAAAGAAAACCCCATCTCAGAAAATTCCCCAAGAAAGAAATTGACTACCTTTAGAACAGAAAACATGCTTACGCATCACTTGGAAGAATACACACAATAAAAGCTCATCCTAATTTAAAAATAATGACAGCATGACATCAATTCAAATGGAGAATCTACCAAATTTGAATGATTAGTTTGTTGGAAGGGAGAATAGTAACAATAAAATTCTGCAAGGTACAGTAATGATGCACAGGAGATTATGTAATGTGAAGCTTTCAAACAATTTATCTACCCTCTTGAAAAACAGTGACCAGACCCATGAATACCACACTTGAAAACTTTGAAGAGACATTTATGAATAGTTTTATCCAGATCTATGGGAGATTATAATGCTGCATCAGTGAGAAACATAAACATCCTTGCAATTAAACATCCATCTTACAATATTAGAAGCAATAAAACAAGAGCTAGAACACACATGCATGTACACATGCACAAGCACAAAAAAATTGAACAAAACTAATGCCACAACTCTTTTTACTCTCTCATAGCAGAAAAGTTGTGGTCTCCATAGATGCAACCTTATGGAAGTCAAACAAAGAGCAGCAGAACTTATGGAGTTGTTGAAAATTTTGTTCCAAAGAGTTGACTCATCAAGTACAAAAATAGAATATGTAACAGAACAGGAATCTCAGAATCACATCTGTAATGTCTGTTATGTGGTCATTGCAACTGCTATGGAACAGTCAGAGTCATCATATTCATTGGAATTGAAAGTTTTAAGTGTTTTGGTTTAAGATTTTAGTAGAATATTCTTTGGGTTTTCTTTAATGCTTTTATACTGGAAAAGTTTCAATTGCAGTAGTCTTTTTTTTTTTAACTAAAGTTTTTTAGAATCTTGTAAATCAGCATGTAATTAAACTAAATAGCTAAAAAGTTCAGCATCATGTAAAACAAAGGAATTTATTCATTTATACCAATAGAATTGCCTTCTATTAAAATTACTTAAAAATCTGCACAATGGAAACAACTTGTTAAAACATGTTAACAATCCATGCCTATAGTGTCCACGACTGCTATGGAACATCCAAAATGGCCCATGATGCCATGACCACAAGCACCAGTGCCACTGTACCCGTGATTTAAAAAGCAATTAATTATGTCATCCAAACAGAATTATAATTCTATCCTGTAGTCTAGCCCGAAATTTTCTAATTTCTGATATCTGATACTTAGTAAGTTGCACTCATGATAGATATTTTCGCTTCATATATTAAAAGAATGTACCTTAAATAAACCAATAAGTATTGAGACCCGTGTTGCATCAGACGCTGCTGAAAATCCTGCACTCTGTCATATTATATTGGGTTAGGAAATCAGTATGAAAGTTAAAGGCCAAGTGAAAGATAAAGCTGTGTTGATACTCCTATAGTATACTACATAATCAAAGGAGTACCTGAAGAATTGATGCAGCATAATACAGAACACTTGGTTGCCCAGTGATCTGTCATGAACATACATTCTGTATAAGCAATAATGAAATAGATTCAGAATATTATATGATATCAGTTCAGTAGTAGAGATACTTGTTGGAACAAAACTAGCCCTGCACCAATTGTGAGGGCTTTCAAGCATTTTCCTCGGAAAACTTCTGTTAGTGCAACTTCTTTTTCTTCACCAACAACAGTGAGTTCAGCAAGAATCTCATCTACTTTCGCAGGAGCAGTGTCACCAATAGCTTCACCCCTGAGCCGGCATAAGCAACATATTGCAGTTTCTTTTAACTCCTGCATACTGCCTTTTCCTTGTATGGCACGTAATAGCAGCCATCTAGGTGATGCTGGTAGCCACCACATTCCAATTCCCATAATTACTGCCAAAGGTGTACTGGCTACATACATATAGTGCCAACCAGCTACAGTATCAACTAATAGACTACCAATTCCATAACCTCCCTGCACAAAATTTTAGATCTTTACTGTTTTGATCTTTTAAAACAAATATATAGAAGCTCACGCAGAAAGTTTCTTGCAACAGCAATTGTTGGCACCAAAGAATGTAAGCTCTGGAAAATATCCCAAGTCCTTAAAAGCAGCGCGAAGAACTTACAACCATGCCAAGTACTATGAAGAACTCTTTCAGAGAGATTAGTTGACCACGTATTTGACTTGGAGCTGTCTCAGCTATGTACATTGGAGCAGCATGCATTGCCTAAAAGAAGAGAAACCAAAGATTAAGTTCTACATAAAGATACATGACTAAACAAATAAATCCAGGTTAAGTTTGCAATAGAACTCTTGTTTTTAATTATAAGCATTAATAGCATGCATAATATTTTGGTAGGTAATGTATAATGTAAAAGAGAAGAGCATAGTGTGTTTTACCAATCCAATTCCAATACCAAATACAAACCGCCCAATCACCATAACAGCAAAGACAGGTGCTAGGGCTGTCACAAGCGCTCCAACAAGATATAAGAAAGCAGCCAGAATCAACTCTCTTCTTCTCCCTTCAAGTTAAATTAATATATTTCAACTTCAACAAGAAAAGGATATTATCACTGATCTAATATTTGTCACTTAAAAATGAAAAACAATTAACCTAGAAAGTCAGCAATATTGAAGGCCAAGACAGAGCCGATCAAAGCTCCATATAGTGATCCACTGGTCTGCAAGAAAAAATGGCCAAGTTGTATAAAACAGAAATTTGATCAACTCAGGATTTGGTGGGGCTTGAGAAGGAGAAGTAGCCAGTGTGCACGCATGTGCATGCATGGGGAGGAGGGGTGCGGGTGCAGCAAAAAGTCAGTCTATGAAATAAATGAATAAAAGTCATTACAAACTCACAATGAGCCCGATGTCCACAGAATTCAAGTCGTACCATGAAATACCACTTAACGTGGCTGACTGCAGGACAAAAAAAGGAATTAACAGGTTAGAAAGCGAAGACAAAGAGGTTCGCTATTTCTAATACCTTGAACAATCAAAGACAAAGTTTGATAAGTTTTAATCCCTTCTGCTCTTTTACTACAAGACACAGTGGGATGTCCAATGAGGCTTATTGTATGCTTCCAATCACTATCGCAACACTTCAATCTAGAAAGTCTTAATGATAGATCTGTTGGGCCATTGGACCATACTTTTTATTGAATAAATATAGAAACAAGTCAGTATACACTAGGGAAAAAAAATGGATGAGCACCAAAGAAATATCTTTCCATAGGTCCTACTAATCTCATGAAAAAACACACCTTTATTGATATTGTAGCACAAGATGTAGAACCAATATCATAACCATACAACAGTCCTCCAAGAGCGGGGAATAGAAACCTGAGAAAAATAAGACACTCCTTGAGTACTAAAAGGGTAGAAAAATGCTAATGAAATAATGACCACATAATTTGTTAGCCACAACTTATTCAATACGAGTGACAGAACTCAAGGTGATCATAGAAAGTGTTTAAAGTCAATATTGATATCATCACTTCTCTCTTTGCAGGTCAAAAACAAATGAAAACAGCATAATGATACCATAAGTTCAATCACCAATATCTTTTCTTCCCTTGTGTCAATGAGACATGTATGTTAAAACTGTAGCTGATATTCATTACTTTTCAATTTCTTAGTTTTAGCATGTTAAAGAGGAAAACTATGTTCCATGGATTATGTCTACAAAAATAAATAAATGAGATGCACTCTTGGGATTAGTATTTTGTTGAATAAATTGAAGTTGAGTGTTTAGGTCTGAGTACCAACAGGCCTCCCCTTCCTTTCCCTTCACTGCATATAGTTTCTTCCTCTTTTTCTTCACTGTCTCACCATATCCAAAAGCAACCTTTTCTCCTTCCTGTCATGTTGATATTCTCAGCCATACAACTATGTTAACAAACTCTGTCCCCGCAACTCAGCATCTAAGCCAAAGTTCCTTCCTCCTAGCCCCTCCAAACCAGATTAAAATCACCGACTGGGATGGACAACCCTTTTATCTCAGAATTTTAAAGTAACAGGTGGTAGAAAATATGTTTTACAAACTGTTATTTATCTAGAAGAAACTTTTAAAGGTATTGTTAAGGCACAACAAGTCTCGACATATTTTTGAAGGCATGTGAATAACCTGACTAAAAATCACCTCCTAAGAGGTAAAAATGTGATACCAAAGGTCTGTATCAGAGGTATTGTTTTCAAGTGTCAACGATTTAGGAAATCTTAAAATGCTGTTTTCCCCTATCATTATATTCAATTCAATTGACGAGATTTAGCATCTTTCAATCTTTACAATTCTGTACTATACTAAGAACTCTGGAATCAAAACGTTGGCTTATTTGAATCCAGAACACCTTTTTTTTATGATAGAAGAAACAATACATCATTCAAAAGCAGCCCAATGCCCCTGAATATCAGATAAGGATACAGTCTTAAAAGCACTAGAAGTACAACACCAAAAAAAGAGAGAGGGATCCAAGACATTTCAAAACAAAACTATTGATCCTTTTTTATACAACAGGATAGAAGGAAAAACAAAATATTCTCAATTCCACAATGAGAGTTTATGCATTTCGCAGACTGGGAAACAAATATGGGCAACCAGACATCAAATACTATGATCATGGTTTTTAAGAGTGTAGAGTTGACAATTGTGACAGACAATGCATGACAGGAGGCAAGCAAATAGCTTACAACAATGATTTCATAAACCAATTAAAAGGAAAGGAAAAACACATCGCAACTGAGATAAAATAAAGGCTCACGGGAAGATTGCAGAAGCAAGAGAGTAATTCTCTGAAGGGTGAATCCCCCCATTAAGAAGAGGCTCTTCTACACCACCAATCTCTCCCGAGGACTTCCCCGCCTGATCACCACAAGCCCTTTTCAGCAATTCATAGTTATCACAATAATAACAATAACCTTAGTTCAATCTATCCAGTTTGGTTTCCCAGTCAAGCAATGGGAATTCATTTATAAGTATGAAAAATCCAACCTCGAATTTCTCTCAGCAACCAAGCAGTCAACTACTAATATGTAAAAACGCCATTAAGAAAGAAATAGGAAACCTTTCCAAGGGAGGAGAGCGTGGGCTGTTCAGGATCGGGCTCCATGTTTCTCTTTTACACCAGGAACAAATTTAAAGGAAAAAAAACGAAGAGAACAGGAAAGAGAAAGGGTAAAGCTTGCGTCTGGCTCCAAGAGTTTGGATTTGCTAATTAATACACTGAAAGCGAAGGAAAGGAAAAAAGGTGAAGGTTCTCCTGAATCTCATCTCTCTCTCTATTTGAAGGGACTACCTACCCCCCCAGGCGCCAACCCCCGCAGAAAAAGAAGGTGAAAAACACTCAAAGACGTGTCCTTCTATCGACCAAATGGATGTTACAAAAAATAACATCTAGCAACTTCTCTATTTTTATATTTTAAAGTATTTTTAATTTAATTTGTTAGTATTTTATTATCTTTTGTGTTGATTTTAAGATAATTTTAAAAATAAAAAAGATATTATTTAATATATTTTTAAATTAAAAATATTTTTAAAAAATAATTATTAATACTCAGACATTTTTAATCAATTCTAATGGTTAATAATTAACAAATTAATAATGATGATTAACAAAAACAAACTAAATGAGTTAATTGTACTGTCCTCGTAATGTAAAACAGAAAGAACAAGGTTAGAATGCGACCAAATTACAAGCTGACTTTAGACTTTGTCCTTACAAGCAAAAACTAAGTTTAAAGCGCTCCTGTCTCCGATGTTTTTCTTGTCCCTTTCTCTTTCCTTCGTCTCTTCGTCATTTTTTACTCGATTTTCTAAGATGTCATCTTTCTGCATTTAATGACTCTTTATCGTCTCCAATACTTTTTTTTATTTTTTTTATCTCGTCTGCTGTATGCCTGGGTTCGATTACCCCTGGACCAGAAAATCATTGGTTTTATTTAGAATTGTTATAATAGTTATGGTTTAAAATTTTTATTTTTTTATTTTTAAGATTATTATATCAAAATAATATGAAAATATAAAATTAATAATTTTTAACAAAAACAAAAAATTTATTTTAAGAGAATACGGTCAACCATGTTTCCAATCACGCCTGTAAATGTACTGCATATGCTTTTTGTTTCGTCTTTTTTATGCCCATTGATGCCTGTTTTCCAAGGATTTCTTTCATGCTGTGCTGATCAGAGAAGTTAGCTGGCCTCTCTCTCTTTTTTTTTTTCTCTTTCAAATTGTTCCTGTACCCTGTCTGTGTTGGTATCGAAATGGCATCGTTTTGCCCTGTCTTTTTTTTTTTTTTTTTTTTTTTTCAGTTGCTTCCCTTTGCTTTCCAAGCTATTCGGTGACCCTTTGTCCTTTGTTTTCAGTGGGACTCGAGAAGATTTTCGTGAAATAATAGTTTCAGCTCCAATAAAAAATACTATATTGAAAGATTAAATAAAAAAATAACTTTTTAAATAGTATAAATATAATTTTTGGAATTATATATATTTTAATAATAAAAAACTATTTAGAAAAGTCATTTATATTTTAATATATTTCATGTTAAATTAATTTTAATATAATTATATAACTAATTTAAATATTTTTTATATAATATAATTATGATGTTATTAATTATATAATTAATATGAGTAATTTATAAAAGTAATATAAAATTAATGAAGTAATATGAAAGTTAAAAAATATAATTTAAAATTTATTTATATCAATATTTTTAATTTTAAGTTTTATATGTTATTGTTAAAAATTTAATTTTTAAAAAGTAAATTCAAATTTAAAATTAAATTTAAAATTTATTTATATACGGGAAAAAAAAATAGCCATTGGCCAACAACTATCATTTTGGTCATTTCTACAGTTAAATGTAGAAATGGTTGTTAAGGAAACAAATAGCCATTTTGACTATTTGTTTAGCTCCTCTGTTGGAATGCAAACAGTAAAGAAATAAAAGGCAAAAGACGTTTGGCTTCTCATTTAGCTGCTCGGTTGGAGCTGCTCTAATACCTTTTTCTTTATATTGTAAACAGTGTTAACATTCTTCTTTTTTTCCTTTGTATTGTGATTTGTTGTCTATCTTTCCGTGTGTGCATGTTTTCTCTCTTAAATTCTATCCTTAGGTTGTATTGTTTTTTTTTTCCCTTGATTTAAAATGAAGATTTCGTTGCTGCATTTTTTCTTTATTTTTAGCAAAATGAAGGTTTTGCATTTTTATTTTAGTTATTTAACTGAGGACGAGTGTCTTCTCTTGTCGACAAAATCCTAATCAATCCTCATCGACAATGCCACTAATAACAACATCAAAAGACTAAAAAATTAAAGGGATAACCTGAGTCTTTATTATCGTCGTTCTCCCTCCTTGTTTGGCTATGAGATATGACACGACTAAAAGATTGATGTCTTCTCCCAAGTGCAGGAGTGTCGAAGTAATAAATAACCCGGCAAGACCAGGGTCGAACCACAGGGAGGTTAATTATACAAATTATAAA
>NW_011500318.1:116215-118950 GCF_000495115.2 Populus euphratica | reverse complement strand
CACACAAAGGAGGTTCCAATTAGATTATAAATTGTTAACATGATTACATTGGTCATCTTATTTGATTAACGCTAATACTTGTAAATCTCGTCAGGCATTCATGATTATAACTTATGTTAACAACAAATCAAGTTCCTTTCAATTTCAGTTCTTAAATTCATCAATCAATCCTTTCATTTATATGATAGGCCTGCATTTGAAATGAACATTTACCATAAATTAAAGGCATCTTATATTATTATATATATTATTATAAAACATGCTTTAGTTAAGGAGTTATTGATACTTCAAGTGCAAAATGATGATATAAAACCATGATAAAAATGCACTTTTAAGTACTAATCAAGATACATGACCACAATCAATGGATGGAAGAGATTAAAATCATTTATAAAAGATGTATTATTATTTATATAAAAAGCTTAATGAGTTTAATATTTAGATTGATGTAGTAAGATAACAAATAGAGGTATTAAGACATGAAAAGATGTATCATTAACAAAAAATATGAATGGAGAAAACAAGATGCAATTATTTACATAAGAAGATGCAATGAACTCTTGTTTGATTTGTCTCAATATGGTTGAGTGCTAGGGTGTTAAGAAGAGAAGCTAAAAAAAAAATTAAAGACTATGATGTTCTATAAAGACAATGTTAAAGGCTCTTTGTATGATAAATTAAAAGAGTCTTTTTTTCATCAAAGTTATTATAAAAAAAAACTCATGTAGTCTTATTTTATAATAAATGAAGTCTTTAAATTTTATTTATATATTAACTCATGAATGTTTGTGGATAATGCACATGAATTATTTATGAATAAGATTTTGAAAATGATAATTTTTTAATCAAATTTTATTTATAAAAAACTATCATGAATTACATGTGCGATTATGATTGGATTTTGTAACGCCATGTCAAATATCTTAGTCATATATCATCCAAATTAGAGGTTACTTGATATTAAAATCATAATTTATTCAAGATTACTTTGCAATGAGAGTACCCCCATAAATTAAATCTATTTAAGGTTATTAATAAAACTAACCCATTATTAAACTAAAATATTTAAACTTGTGTACAAAGAGGTATACTTTAACTCTGATAATTTGGATTCCTGTGTTCCTAGTGTTGTTAAAGTTCTTTTACAAGAATTTAAAGATGTCTTTCTAGAAGATATTCCTAATGCATTGCCGCCAATTAGAGGAATTGAACATTAAATTGACTTTATTCCATGAGCATCTATACCAAATAGGCCGGCATATAAGAGCAATCCCGAAGAGTATAAGGAACTTCAATGGCAAGTGGAGGACTTGATGTCGAAAGGATACAATCGTGAGAAAAAGATGAGTCCTTGTGCAATTCTTATGCTTCTTGTCCCAAAGAAAGACAATACTTGGCAAATGTGTGTTAATTGTAAGGCTATTAATAACATCAATGTAAAGTATTGACATCCTATTCCTAAATTAGATGATATGTTGGATGAATTGCATGGTTCTAAAATGTTTTTGAAAATTGATTTAAAAAATGATTATCATCAAATTAGGATGAAAGATAAGGATGAACAAAAAACTACTTTTAAAAATAAATATGGTTAATATGAGTGGTTGGTTATGCCTTTTGAACTTACTAATACACCTAGTAGTTTTATGAGATTGATGAATCATGTTTTGCATACTTTCATTGATAAGTTTGTAGTTATCTACTTTGATGATATTTTGATTTATAGTAAGGAGTTTGATGAGCATATAGGTCATTCGAGACAAGTTCTTAATGTGCTTAAAAAAGAGTCCTTATATGCTAATTTGAAAAGGTGTGACTTTTGCATGGATAGAATTATTTTTCTTACATATGTTTTTAGTACAAAAGGGATAGAGATGGATGAGGCTAAGGTTAAGGCTATTCAAGAATGGCCTATACCAAAATCAATAACACAAGGTAGAAGTTTTCATAGTTTGGCTAGTTTCTATAGAAGATTTGTTAAAGACTTCAGTGCGATAGCCTCTCCAAGAACTGAAATCATTAAGAATTATATAGGGTTCAAGTAGGGTGAAGAACAACAAAATGCATTTAGCTTATTAAAATCAAAGTTTATTTCTACACCATTACTATATATTTACCTGATTTTAATAAAGCTTTTGAGATTGAAAGTGATGCTTCAGGAATAGGTATTAAAGTTGTTCTAATGCAAGAGAAACAACCCATTGCTTATTTTAGTGAGAAACTCAATGGTGCATGACACGACCAAAAGATTGATATCCTCTCCCAAGTGCAAGAGTGTCGAAGTAATAAATAACCCAGCAAGACCGAGGTCGAACCACGAAGAGGTTATTATTTACCTGATTTTAATAAAGCTTTTGAGATTGAAAGTGATGCTTCAGGAATAGGTATTAAAGTTGTTCTAATGCAAGAGAAACAACCCATTACTTATTTTAGTGAGAAACTCAATGGTGCATGACACGACCAAAAGATTGATGTCCTCTCCCAAGTGCAAGAGTGTCGAAGTAATAAATAACCCAGCAAGACCGAGGTCGAACCACGAAGAGGTTATTTGTATAAATTATAAACAACAATAATGCAATAACAACAACAATAATAATAGAAGAAGAAGAAGTTGATGAAAACTTTGAGATGGAAGATCAATGTAAGGATTAAACAATGATAACAACAAATATCAATGTTAGAGAATCCACTAATGATATTTCAAACAAGTATAGTATAAACTCTTATACTCAAGT
>NW_011500318.1:112552-116111 GCF_000495115.2 Populus euphratica | reverse complement strand
CTTGTAAATCTCGTCAAGCATTCATGATTATAACTTATGTTAACAACAAATCGAGTTCCTTTCATAGCATAGATGTAGGTTATACCATACAGTTGGGCTATAAAAGTACCAAGTATTTGTTGTACCAAGTGTTATATAATATAAATCTAGATTAACTATTTAACAAGCATAGTATTAAAAGTGAACAAAATAACAAATACAAAACATGTTAGTATGAAACATTAAGGTTTATGTTGAGTTTACACCATACTTATTTGTACACCATCAGTGTAACCTTTTCATTTTGACATAATAAACTTAGGTGAAATAATAAAAAAGAGAAACATAAATAAATAAGATAAGAATATAAATAAGATAAAAATTAACTAAGTAAAGGAAAGGAAATGAAAGACATAAACAAGTAAAAGCACTTTAGAAAGAAACATCGTGCAAAACGACCGAAAGTCTATCACCGATGTGCCAAATAGACTTGTAATGCAAAATGTCATTCTTTAGGAATGGTATCTATGAACTATGAAGATAAAATACAATTCATTAAGGATGGCCTGAGTAAGGAGTCTTTAGATAATCTTCTATTACTCCTTAAGACGTAGCCTAGTGGAAATGTGCATCATGCAATTCATGATTTATGGCCTCATTTTCATAAAGAATATAATCGATTTAGTCCTGGGAATCTGACTCAAAAAAACCTTATTTGTTAGTTTTTAAGAAAACTGGATAGAAAGCTTATCCTCAAACCATAAAGGGCGTTTAAGTTGTTCTTGGACGAAAAACCAAAAGAGGATGTGAGCCACAATCACAACTGCTTGTACATATACATTTTATAAAAAAGAAAGAGAGAGAGAGTAAGACTTCAGCTAGCCTACATATAGGTGGTATGCTTTGCATTTTCAATTGTTCATCTATAAAATCTTCTCTTCTTTCCCATCATTTCTACTCAACCCATCCATTCAATAAATATAGAAGTGTGTAAAAATGGTAAGTTCCTCTATTCCTAAAATAAAATAAAAAAAAACTTTTATGGATTTAGTCCTGGAAACACTATTTGTGTTTTTGGTGGATCTAGTCCTGGGAAAGAAAAAGAATTTTTAGAATCAGCAAATCATCTTGGTCGGGTACTAGCTGAGAGAAAGATTCATTTAGTGTATGGGGGAGGCACCCTTAGGTTAATAAGGAGTGTTTCAATAACTATATTTTTAGGAGGTAGTTATGTTTTGGGGGTCGTCCCCAAAGCTTTAACCGAAGGGGACATCATTGAAAAAACAATTGGAGAGGAATTACAGGTCTCCATAATGTTTGATCAAATGACTTCAATGTTTAACTGTGTTAACGCCTTCGTTGCCTTACCAGGTGGTCTGGGCACATTAGATTTTTCATATTTTCTCTTGGGTCCAACTGCACATTCACACCTATAGGTTTGTTAAATGTTAATAGTTTTTATGATAATTTGTTGAATTTTCTTGATCAAGTTGTGAAACAGGAATTTCTAACATCTTCTGCACGACAAATCATAATCTTTGCTGCTGCTACTAATCAATTGATTACCCAACTACAATCTTTCATCCCTGTAATTGATCCCTTCATGAGTCAACTTAATTGGTCAATCACGGAACATCTAAAACATGTTTTATAATAACATATCTAGTAATATAAGATATCCTTAATTTATGGTAAATATTTATTTTAAATGCAGGCCTATCACATAAATGAAAGGATTGATTGATGAGTTTAAGAACTGAAATTGAAATGACAAAGAGATGGCCAAACTTAGAAAAGAAATGCTGGTGCAGTCCAAACTAGAACACCGTTCAGTAATTGGGTCATATCTGGAGTTGTAGATCTTGGATTTAGGTCTATTTTATATGGATGGAAAGGTAAGACATATGCCTACAACTTTCATGGGAACCCAAGATTTAAAAAGGTCATTTCCAAGTTCAAATTATAGCAACAACGAAGAAGTCTGAATCTATTTTGCAGCCCGAACACTGTTCAGTGTTTGGCCCATATCTTGAGTTCTAGATGTTCAAATGCATAAGTGAAGATATAGCCTATAGAAAAGTGGGCTAATCCAACCAATCTTGCTTGCACAATGGAAAGAGCTACTAGTTTATCTCTCCATCAAATCAAATTAGCCAAAGGTACGTTCATGAGCCCATGCTAAAGTTTCAATCAATTCCTACCAATATCCGCGCCAAGAAATTAAAAACATAAATCTAGTAGCCCAAACAATATATCTAAATAAGAACATCCATACCCAGACTGATAAACTATTCATCCTAAAGGGGTTATACCCATTGATAAGTTGTGAAGAGTTTAACCATAAATAATCTCTTAACCATCCCATTAAATAAGTAAAAGATTCATTAAACTGTGAAATGTTACCCTGCCTTAATGTTATATGCTTCCAATGCCGGAACGGGAAGACCTAGGATGTAGAAGAGCATAACATGAGTGATTCGGCAAATTTTGATGCCTATATATCCACTCATATAGTACTTGACTTCATTATATAATACATAAGATCCATATGTATAGATATCATCATCTACACCCAAAACGTCGTATGCTTTGGAAGAAGCTTGTACAGTTTGGGAAGAGGTTTTGATTGATAAAAAAAAAAAAGAAGAATCTACTTCAACCTATATGCCCTTAGGCACGACCATACATAAAATAGAAATCACACTTGGAAAGGATGAACAATTAGCTAGAGCTATAGCGAAACTAATTGCAAAAGAGGGGAAATCAACCACATTAAAATTCCATTTTAGGGAGGTTCGTTTAATATCCAAAAATTGCTCAGCAACTATCGGACAAGTAGGGAATGCTAGGGTGAACCAAAAACATTGGCTAGGTAAATGACTTGTAGTAAGAGGAGTAGTTATGAACCCTGTAGACCATCCTCATGGGGGTGGTGAGGGGAGGGCCCCAATTAGTAGAAAAAACCTGCAACCACTTGGGGTTATCCTGCACTTGGAAGAAGAAGTAGAAAAAGGAATAAATATAGTGATAATTTGATTCTTTGTGATCACAGTAAATAGGAGAGAAAATAGAATTTGTTTCTTCATCTTAAAAAAAAAACAAGAAGAAATTAACTATGACACATTCACTGAAAAAAAATCCTTTTGTAGCAAATTATTTATTAAGAAAAATAAATAAACTTAAAATAAAGATAGAAAAATTTTAATAGTAACGTGGTCCCGAGCATCTACCATTATACCTATAATGATTAGCCATATTATTGCTATCCATAATGAGAAGGAGCATTTACATATTTATATAACAGATCGTATGGTGGGTCATAAATTAGGAGAATTTGCACCTGTTTTTATGTTATCTCGTACTGTATAATTATTTTTTTTGTAGGATCGTTTTCTCACGAGAGGTAATTAAAAGAAATTTTAAAATGGATTGCTACCTATGCCTAGATCCCGGATAGCTGGAAATTTGATTGATAATACCTTTTCAATTGTAGCCAATATCTTATTACAAATAATTCTGAAAACTTCAAGAGAAAAAGAAGCATTTGCTTATTAAAGAGATGGTGTGATTTGATTAATTT
>NW_011500318.1:99085-102770 GCF_000495115.2 Populus euphratica | reverse complement strand
TAATAATAATAATAATAATAATAATAAAGAAAAAGAAGGAGAAGAAGAAGAAGAAGATGAGAACTTTGAGATGGAATATTAATGTAACGATTAAACAATGATAATAACAAATGTCAAGGTTAGAGGTTCCACTAATGGTATATCAAACAAGTATAGTATAAACTCTTATTATTGAATTGGAAACCACACACAAAGGAGGTTCCAATCAGATTATATATTGTTAACATGATTACATTAGTCATCTTATTCAATTAATGCTAATACTTGTAAATCTCGTCAAGCATTCATGATTATAACTTATGTTAACAATAAATCAAGTTCCTTTCATAGCTCAGGTGTCGGTTATACCATACATTATGGGCTATGAAAGTGCCAAGCATTTGTTGTACCAAGTGTTATACAACATAAATCAAGATTAGTTATTTAACAAGCAAAGTATTAAAGAGTGAACAAGATAACAAATATAAAACATGTTAGTATCAAACATTAAAGTCCATATTAAGTTTACATTATACTTATTCTTACACCATTAGTGTAACCTTTTCACCTTGACATAATTAACTTAGCTAGACATAATGAAAGAAAGCAAAATAGATAAACAAAATAAGAACATAAAAGTTAACTAAGTAAAGGAAAGGAAATGAAAGGCATAAACTTAATATTAATGAAAACAAAGCATAAAAAATACAAAGAGAGAAAGGAAGAGCATGATCTTGATCTGGAAATCAAGATGCCTAAATGCATGGCAAATGCCTCCTTTTATAGGCCAAAAATGGGAACTATTGATTTGATGACTAATTGATAAGTGGGTGGCCAACTTTTGACTTGGTGACAATCTTTATCTTCTCTTGTCTGCCCAAAACGTCATTGATAACGTCAAAATTGGAGCCAGTTGCAAACATGAAAGTTGTAGGCAATTGTCTCAGCTTTCTTGTGTAAAAATTTCAGCTCATTTGGACTTCTAGAACTCCAGATATGGCCAAAATACCGAACAGTGCTCGGGCTGGAAGACAGATTCGGGCTTCTTTGTTGTTGCTACAATTTGGACTTGATAATGGCCTTTTTAGATCTTGGGCTCCATATGAAAGTTGTAGGCCTATGTCTTACCTTTCCATCCATATAAATTTGACCTAAATCTGAGATATATAGCTCCAGATATGACCCATTTACCGAACAGTGTTCCGGTTTGGATTGCACCGACATCTCTTTTCTAAGTTTGGCCATCTCTTTATCCTTGCAATTTAAGTTCTTCAAGTCATCAATCAATCCTTTCATTTATGTGATAGGCCTGCATTAAAAATAGACATTTACCACAAATTATAGGTATCTTGTATTATTAGATACATTATTATAAAATATATTTTAGTTAAGGAGTTATTGATACTTCAAGTGCAAAATGATGATATAAAACCATGATAAAAATGCACTTTTAAGTACTAATCAATAGGTTAAAGATGCATTGTGTTTTTAAGTTATATGTATATTAAAAAAAAAAGATAACCGAAGAAAGTTAATCTTAAACATTAGAACAAAAATTTTGTTTTCTTCCAAGTAAAGCCCCATAACTATATGCTGATATATTGAATACTAAAAGAAGGTTTATTAATATCTTATTTAAGAAGTATGAAGCAAATATATAAAATGAAAGTTTGTTTATTTGGATAGATTAATGGAAGTTAAATGATGAATTTCTTGCTTTATGGTATTTGTAAATTGTTTTTCTATGATGAATTT
Organism: Populus euphratica; assembly: GCF_000495115.2. Classification (NCBI taxonomy): domain Eukaryota; kingdom Viridiplantae; phylum Streptophyta; class Magnoliopsida; order Malpighiales; family Salicaceae; genus Populus; species Populus euphratica. The sequence continues at coordinate 101,036 of NW_011500318.1, read as the reverse complement.
CTTGCTTTATGGTATTTGTAAATTGTTTTTCTATGATGAATTTCTTGCTTTATGGTATTTGTAAATTGTTTTTCTATGATGAATTTCTTGCTTTATGGTATTTGTAAATTGTTTTTCTATGATGAATTTCTTGCTTTATGGTATTTGTAAATTGTTTTTCTATTTTAAACGTTTTGATTACTAATAAGTTGGTTTGGGGTTGTGATTGACATTTAAAAGTGTATTCTCATTAAGGTTTTATATCATCATACTGCACCTAAGTATCATTAAAATCCCTAACTAAAACATGTTTTATAATAACAAGTCTAATAATATAATATACCTTTAATTTATGGTAAATGTTCATCATAAATGTAGGCCTATCACATAAATAAAAGGATTGATTGATGAGTTTAAGTATTGAACTTGAAAGGACAAAGAAAGAGCCAAACTTAGAAAAGAGATGCTGGTACAGTCAAACTTCAAACACCGTTCGGTAATTGGATCGTATTTGGAGCTATAGATCTCGAAATTAGGTCTATTTTATATAGATGAAAAGATAAGACATAGACCTACAACTTTCATAGGGAGTCCAAACTCAATTCTACCATTTTCAAGTTCAAATCTTAGCAATAATGGAGAAGTTAGAATTTGTCCTACAACTCAGACACTGTTCGATTTTTAGCTCATATCTTGAGTTCTAAAAGTCCAAATAAGCTCTGGTTTTTTCTGTTAGAAAGCTGAGACAATTGCCCATAACTTCTAGTTCAGGGGGCTCTAATTCTGATGTTAGCAATGATATTTTAGCCAGCAAATAATATCAATAATCAGCCAACAATATCAATAACCAACAACCAACAGTAGTCAATAATGTCAAAAACCAGGCACCAAATCAATGGTTGGCCACCAACTATTTTCTTATTCAACCAATCAATAGTTCTGAATCTTAGCCTATAAAAGGAGGCATCTGTCATGTATTTAGATATTATTTTTCAGATCATAATCATCTTCTTGCTTTCTCTTTTTATATCTTTGTAATGTTCAAGTTTTCTTTCATTTTATATTAATCTCTTATTTATGCTCTTTCATTTTCTTTCCTATACTTAGTTAACTTATATCATGTTTATGTTTTTATATTGTTTATTTATGTTTTTCTCTTCTTAATGTTTTACTAAGTTTATTATGTCAAGGTGAAAAGGTTTCACTAATAGTGTTAGAATAGGTATAATATAAATTCAACATGGACTTCAATGTTTTATATCCAATAAAGTTTGCTATTAACATGTTTTATCTTTTTATCTTACTAATTCTTAATACCTTGCTTATTAAATGGTTAATCTAGATTTATATTGTATAACACTTAGAGAAAAGTGAAAAAATAAAATAAAATAAAATAAATACTATAATCTATACAAAAACATACCTCCCCGGCAACAACGTCAAAAACTTGACACAACCAAAAGAATGATGTTTTCTTCCAAGTGCAGGAGTGTCGAAATAATAAATAACCCGGCAAGACCGGAGTCGAACCACAAGGAGGTTAATTGTATATATTATAGATAACAATTATAAACAACAACAATAATAATAACAACAACAATAATAATATTAATAGTAGTAGTAGTAGTAATGGTAGTAATAATAATATTAATAAAGAATAAAAAGAAGAAGAAGTTGATGAGAACTTTGAGATAGAAAATCAATGTAAAGGTTAAACAATGATAACAACAAATGTCAAGGTTAAAGGATCCATTAATGGTATGTCAAACAAGCATAGTATAAACTCTTAATATTCAATTGGAAACCACACACAAAGAAGGTTCCAATTAGATTATAAATTGTTAACATGATTACATTAGTAATCTTATTTAATTAATGCTAATACTTGTAAATATTGTCAGACATTCAATGATTATAAGTTATATTAACAACAAATCAAGTTCCTTTCATAACTCAGATGTCGGTTATACCA
>NW_011500318.1:97359-98877 GCF_000495115.2 Populus euphratica | reverse complement strand
TTGGGAATTATTGATTTGATGACTAATTGATGAGTGGGTGGTCAACTCTTGATTTAGTGACAATCCTTATCTTCTTTTGTCTACCCAAAACGTCATTGATAATGTTAGAATTGGAACCACTTGAAACATAAAAGTTGTAGGAAATTATCTCACTTTCTAGGAAAAAACAATGGAGGTCATTTAGACTTCTAGAACATCAGATATGGATCAAACACTGAATAGTATTCGGGCTGCAGAACATATTCAGACTTCTTCATTGTTGCTATAATTTGGACTTGAAAATGGCCTTTCTAAATCTTGGGCTCCATATGAAAGTTGTAGGCCTATATCTTACCTTTTTATTTATATAAAATAGACCTAAATCAGATATTTATAGCTTCAGATATGACCTAATTACCGAACAGTATTCCAGTTTGGACTGCACTAGCATCTCTTTTCTACAATTGGTCATCTCTTTGTCCTTTCAATTTTAGTTCTTAAACTTATCAATCAATTTTTTCATTTATGTGATAGGCTTGCATTTAAAATGAATATTTACTATAAATTAAAGGTATCTTATATTATTAGATATGTTATTATAAAACATGCTTTAATTAAGGAATCATTGATACTTCAAGTACAAAATGATGATATAAAACCTTGATAAAAATACACTTTTAAGTACTAATCAATACTCTATAAAGTTTACCACTTAATGCACGTGATCATACTTTCATGCACGTATAGAAATAGAATAAAAAGAAGAAGAAAACAAAAAAAAGAAGAAATAAAACAAAATAAACAAAGTTAGATATAAGAAAAGTGAAAAGAAAAAAATAAAATAAATACTATAATTTGTATAAGAATTTACCTCCCCGGCAACGGTGTCAAAAACTTGACACAAACAAAAGATAGATGTCTTCTCCCAAATCCAGGAGTGTCAAAGTAATAAATAACCTGGCAAGACTAGGATAGAAACCGTAAGGAGATTAATTGTATAAATTATAAATAACAGCAATACAACAACAACAACAACAACAATAACAACAATAATAATAAAAGAAAAGGAATAATAAGAAGAAGTTAATGAAAATTTTGAGATGGAAGATCAATATAAGGATTAAACAATGATAAAAACAAATATCAAGGTTAGAGGATCCACTAATGGTATTTCAAACAAGTATAGTATAAACTCTTATTACTCAAATAGAAACCACACATAAAGGAGATTCCAATCAGATTATAAATTATTAACATGATTATATTAGTTATCTTATTTGAATAATGCTAATACTTGTAAATCTAGTCAAGTATTCATGATTATAAATTATATTAACAACAAATCAAGTTCCTTTCATAGCATAAGTGTCAGTTATATCATACGGTTTGCGCTATGAAAGTGTTATACAACATAAATCTAGATTAGTCTTTTAACAAACAAAGTATTAAAGAGTGAACAAGATGACAAACACAAAACATACTAGTATCAAACATTAAGGTCCATATTGAGTTTATACTATACTTATTCTTACACCATTA
>NW_011500318.1:75460-97093 GCF_000495115.2 Populus euphratica | reverse complement strand
AACTATTGATTTGATAACTAATTGATGAGTGGGTAACTAACTTTTAACTTTGTGAAAATCCTTATCTTCTTGTCTGAACAAAAATTCATTGCTAACATCAGAATTGAAACCAATTGTTCATGAAATTTCTAGAAAATTATCTTATCTTTCCAGGAAAAAAAATTGAGGTCATTTAGACTTCTAGAACTCGAGATATAAGTTGAACACTGAATAGTGTCTGGGCTGTAGAACAGATTCAGACTTTTTCGTTATTGCTGCAATTTGGATTTGAAAATGGCCTTTTTGAAACCAAACCTCCACATGAAAGTTGTACACATATGTCTTACCTTTCCATCCATATAAAGTAGACCTAAATTTGAGATCTAAAACTCCAGATATAGCCCAATTACCGAACAGTGTTCCGGTTTGGACTGCACCAGTATCTCTTTTCTAAGTTTAGCCATCTTTTTGTCCTTTTAATTTAAGTACTTAAACTCATCGATCAATCCTTTTATTTATATGATAGGCTTGCATTTAAGATGAACATTTACCCCAAATTAAAGGTATCTTATGTTATTAGATATGTTATTATAAAACATCTTTTAGCTAAAGGAGTTATTGATACTTTAAGTGTAAAATGATGATATAAAACCTTGATAAAAATACACTTTTAAATACTAATCAAATCCCCTTCTTCTCACCTTTTTAAAACCCTAACCCTTAATTTATCCCAAAAAAACCCACCGTAGTACTTAATTTTCCCTTTTAATTTCTCATCTAACCCTTTAATACTCTAATTTCTCTCTTTTTCGAATGAATTTAACAAGAATTTGAAAGAAGAAATAAAAAAAATTCCCCCCTCTCTGGCCTCTCTTTCTCTCTTCTTTTTCAATTACAATGAATGAAATGTGACACAAATAAAGTGTCACCACCAAAGTATAAAATTTAAAAATTATAAGCATCAAAATATAAAAAGATGCGTCATGAGTAATGCAAATAAATTTAATAAATAATGTTACATGAGTCAACAATGTTTTTAGGTATACAGTAAAAAAGAATTGTTTTAGTTTTTTTCTTTTAATTTTTAATATTAATGTTAATTAGCTACATATATAAATAAAAACTAATATATTGACCTGCCCTCAATAATGATTTTTTTTCAAATGTTAAAAAAATATTAAAAATATAGAGAATGTTTTAATCCCATTAGATCTAGCAGTAATGTCAGACTCAAGACACTTGAATCTAGTAGTCGTGCTAGGCCTAAGCGACTTGATTCTGATAAAAAAGCTTAATTAATTTTTTTATAATTTTTTTCTTAAAAAACATTTAACATATTTTTAAAGTATCCTAAATAAAATTTTTAATTAATTTTTTATAATTTTTTTATTTGTTATAAAAAATATTTAAACTATCTTTGAAATATCTTAAACAGAAATCCTAATTAATTTTTTTTTTACTTTTTATAAAAAATATTTAAATTATTCTTAAAGTATCCTAAATAATTTTTTTATAAAAAAAATTTAAACTACCCTTTAAGTATCCTAAATAAAAATACTAATTAATGTTTTTTATAATTTTTTTATTTAAAAAAATTTTAAGCTATCATTCAAGTATCCTAAATAATTTTTTTTATAAATTGTTTCTATTTTTTATAAGAAAAAAAAATTTAAACTACCATTGGAGTATCCTAAATGATTAGTTTTATAAATTGTTTCTATATATATATATATATATATAAACACATTTAAACCACCCTTAAATATCTAAATAGAAATGCTACTTAAGTTTTCAATAAAGTTTTATTATTTTTTATAAAAAAAAATTATATTATCCTTAAAGTATTCTAAATAAGTTTTTTAAAAATGCTTTCTATTTTTTATATAAAAAATATTTAAACTACATTTGAAGTATCCTAAACAAAAATGTTAATTAATTTTTTTATTTCTTATAAAAAAACATTTAAATTATCCTTGAAGTATTCTAAATAATTCTTTTATAAAGTTTTTTAATTTTTTATTAAAAAACATTTAAACTATTTTTGAAATATTATAAAATATAGAAAAATTTATAAAAAAAAATATTTAGAATGCTTCAAGGATAGTTTATTTTTTTATAAAAAATAAAAATAATTGCAAAAAAAAATAATTAATATTCCTGTTTAGGTAGTTTAAATTTTTTATATTTTAAAAATGAAAAAAAATATAAAACAAAATTATTTAGGTTAAATTATCCTTGAAGTATCTTGAGCATAAATCCTAATTAATTGTTTTAATATTTTTTATATAAAAAAGTTAAATTATCCTTGAAATATCCTAAACAAAAATTTAAATTATTTTTTTAATTTTTTATAAGTTTTTAGGTCTAGTAGCATACCCAATAGACGTTGACTGCTAGATCCAAAAGCCCTGGGTCTGGTGGTCATGCCAGACCCGAGGATTTTGGATCTGATAATTTTACCAGACTCAAGTAACTTGGGTCTGGTAGTCATGCCAGCTAAAGCGCCTAGACCTACTAAACAGCACACATGGTTGCCAAACTTAATGTGCTTAAGTCCGGCAAGGCGGCAACTCATGCAAGACCCAAACAAATAATAAATAAAAGATAGGACAATAATGTATTTAGTTACCAAAAGAAAGAGAAAAGAAAGAAAATGCTCAAAAAATCAATCATTGGTGATGATCTAAGTATGATAAGTCTACATGCATCGTCTCATATGAAAGAATATATTGTTACGCATCTAATGATATGACAGAGGTGCATTTTTTGCCACAAAAAAACATTTCACGTGCTTTTTTAATGGCGCAGGTGCCACCGACTCATTAAAACATATGAAACACGCTTCAATAATTTTTAATTAAAAAATACAGAATACAATATGAAAATACTTAAATATCCTCGTGTTCTTCTTAGTTATACAAAATATTCATATAAAAATATTAAAATATCTTCAAAAACAAATTTTTTTTTTTGTTTTTTCTGAAACTAAAATCATTGTTTGCTTTTACTTTGAAATCGGGAAAACTTGATTGTGCTCGTGAAAAAAATTAAAAAAGTATTTATAAAGATAAAAAAATAAAAATAACAGTAAGATGATAATCTATAATAAAATATTTCTTAATGTGCAATAATTACCTCCGCCATCTAACTATTGTTATAATAATAATAATAATAAAGAAAAGGTACTGAAATGTTGAAAAACAGTTTATAAAAGTACAATGCGACGCAGGAAATCATAGTGGAGCCAACGAACAAAAGGGCAACAGTTAGTGCGAGCCAGGTACCTGCAAGAGATAAGAACCACCTGCATTTTTGCAAATTTATCTCTGCCTTTTCCCACTTGTACACTCAGATGCTTTCCTTTTTCTTTTAAAAAACAATTTAATTCCATTTTGATGCCCAGCAACCAGCGAAGGGCGCCTTTCCTCCTCCGTCCCATCTGCCGAAAATTACGTGTACCTTTTACGTCATGTTTGGACGTGTGTTATTTATCCAAAAAATAATAAATTAAAATTTTTAAATATTTGAAAAAAATTGTTTTTTTTCTTTATAATATATTTTAAATAAAAAATAATTTTTAAAAATACCTTCTACCACCAAAACTTAGTGAAGCCTTTGTTTTTATATTTTTAAAATACTTTAATTTTTTATTTTTTATTTTAAATTAATATATTTATGATATTTTTAGATTATCTTAATGTACTGTGTTAAAAATAATTTTATATAAATAAAATAATAATTATTTATATATATTAAAAAAAAATTATAAAAAATCAAACACCACCTTGCTTTACACGCATTCATCCTCGTCTCCGTCCTTTTAAAATCTTCCCCTCCCCTCCGTCCTCTATCCTCTCATAAACATAATGACCATTCATTAACAATCTCTGTAGTGCTCTCTATCTATCATTTGCTTTTTTTCTTCGACACATGAGAGAAGGAGCTGCTGCATCGCATTCATTCAGGGACTAGTGTGTGCTCGTATTGTTCTATATATGACGAGTCAGGATTTCTCTCCTCCCCACGTGGACGCATCTCGTCCATCCCTCGGATTTCCTCTTGGCGCTGCCTTACTCTTGATAATCATTCTCGGCTTGAGTGGTGTTTTTTCTTGCTGCTATCACTGGGATAAACTAAGATCATTCCGCCGGCGCCGGTCTTCCTCTGAACACCCGGATCCAGGGGCCTATATCGAAACATCACCCTCTAAATCTAAGCTATTCCAAATGGTATCCGAATTCTGTCTCTTCCTTACAAATTACCTAAGCTATTGATGATTGTCTCCTCTCGCGTTACTCACTACCCTTTTTAATCTTTCCTTTATCTTTCTTACTGTTAAGGATTCGAAGCGATACCAGAACCAAGGGATGCCTGTAGTGATGCCTGGAGACGATGTTCCGAAGTTCATAGCGTTACCATGTCCATGTGAGCCCCCACGAGGCTCCGAGAGAGCTGCTATTGAAGTGCAAAAGCCACCCAAGGCGCCGCCGCGGCTACTGCTGCTTGTGTAGTTGTTTGGCATTGAGGCTGTGGCTGAGGTTCACACTCAACCACAGATATTAAATATTAACGTTTGGTTAAGTTAAAAACTGAGTTTTGTTTTGATGGGACCCACTGAAATTGCTGGTGCGACCACAGTTTAACAAAAGTAGAATTTACATGCTTCTGCATCTGTGGATTAGCTGCTCAACTGTTCACGTGAACGGTTGAGAGGTGGAGAGGGGATTATAACAGAAGAAAAAAAATACACCTGCAGTTATTATTAGCTTAACATAATAAAGGAAATAATTAGAAGTAGTATCGCTGTAGTATGAGCCGGAAGCAGCATGAACTAAGGGAAACAAAGCTTGCCTTTGTGTTATTGTACTGGGTTTTTGTTTTAAAAGCCAGACTAATAAAGAAAAGCTCTTTTCTAATTGCTGCTCTACTTCTAACTATGAACGATACTGAAGTCGGAGTTTTTGAGAAACAGGGAGGTGCAGACTTCGCAGTACAGGAAAAACTAGAGAGAAAGACCTGCTTCTCTTCTGCTTCCTAAAACAACGTGATACTAGAACAGAGTAAAGCCAAGCTGCAAGAACAGGATAGCAACAACGAGTCCTGTGGAGGTGCTCAGTTGCAGAAGAGCCACTGTCACAGGCTGAATTAATGCCATGAAAGAGTTCACTGGAAAGGTCTAATGGCTAACGAACAGTGTATAATAAATTAATTCATTGTTTACGTGCACTGTTTATGTAAACAGTTAAAATATCTAATTTTTTACTTTGCACTGCTAACATGTACTGTTTATATAAATAATTTTTAATTGTACATGTACAGTTTATATAAATAATTTATGTACTGTTTATATAAATAATTTTTAATTGTAGTTTATCCAAAACTAAATAATAACGATATATAAATTAAAAAATATTATAATAATATAATATTTACATAATTTAATTAAATTTTTAATTTTATTTTTAATAATATTTTACTAAATTTTATTACATGTTCAAAAAATTATGAATATTATAATTCTTATCAAATAAGTTTTATACATAATAAAATTATAGATAATTTAATGAAACAATAAAAAAATTTATATAATATATTATTTATTTTATGATGTAATAATAATAATTAAATTTATAATATTTAAATTAAAAATCATTAATATTAATTTTTTTTATAACCTTAATTTAAAAAATATTTTTAACTAAATATATAAATTATTTTTTGTTTAACCTCAATTTCAATTATAATTTTAATTATATATATATATATAAATATTAATGCAATTTTAATTAAAAATATTTTTTATTAAATATTTTTTAAATTATAATCACAATTGCTGTCGTGATATCAAATATATTTTAAAAATTACATATAAAAAAAGAAAAAAAAATTAGTTCGTCAAATATATATAAATATCAATGTAACTTTAATTAAAAATATTTTTTATTAAATATTTTTTAAATTATAACCGTGATATCAAATATGTTTTAAAAATTAACTGTTTTATGAAGATACATATAAAAAAATAAAAAAAAATTAATTCATGATGATTAATTATCGTGTTTTTATAAATACTTAAAAGAGCTGGATAGTGTTTAATCAATTTTAAAATTAAAAAAAAATTAATAAATAATATAGCTATCAATACAGCTAGACAACACGACATAGACTCTTACAAGAATAATAATAATAATGTTTGATGATTAATTATCGTGTTTTTATAAATATTTAAAATAGCTGGATAGTGTTTAATCGATTTTAAAATTAAAAAAAATTAATAAATAACATAACAATCAATATAGTTAGACAACACGACATGTGTCATCTCTTATAAGGATTTTCAGTCATATTAAATATTAAAATTTGGATTTCTTGTCCTCATAATACAAATCTTATCTATTTTCATCCAAAAACAAATCATGAAAAATTTTATAAAATCATTTTTAATCTTACAGCTAGACAACACGACATATGTCATCTCTTATAAGGATTTTCAGTCATATTAAATATTAAAATTTGAATTTCTTGTCCTCATAATACAAATTTTATCTATTTTCATCCAAAAAAAAATCATAAAATTTTTTATAAAATCATTTTTAATCTCAAAATACATTCTAATTAATTTTAAATTTCAAATTAAATCAAATCAAAATAGACTTTCTAAATTCTAATCTAATTTTTCTAACATGATTCAAAACAAACATAGTGATACTGAGATTATTTTTTCTTGTGGCTAGAATGTCATGTAATAACCTATTTTTATGTAATTCTATGATAATTAATATACATATTATAATGATTTAAACTAGTAGAGAAAAAATATATCTTATAAGTTAAAACTTCCTTTATTTATCTATATCTTTAATATTTTTTCAAAAACATGAAAATATGTATATTTTTATTAACAATACGGTTCTTAAAAATAATTATAATGACTTGAAAAACAAGTTTCAATTAAAAAAAATTATGTCTTGATAAATTTTTACGTGACTGTGTACAAAAATAAATCAATAATTAATTTGAGAAATAATTATATAAGAAAATCTACAATAAAAATATATAAAATATATATTTTATTTTTATTGAATATTTATTAGAAATATATTTAAAAATAATATTAGGTTTATATATAATTATTTATAAAGTAATTGTTAATATTATCATAAAAAGTTTTAATCTTATTTAAAAAGTATTACGGCTTTAATCTTATTTTATTTAATCTTTAACTGATTTTTTTAAATATCATTGTAATTATTTTATTTTAAAAAATTTATTTTAACATAACATAATAATTAAATAAGAAAGAAAAAAGAAAAAAAAAAGGGTGAAGAGCCAAGAAAATCATGCTTGGGCATTTTATGGCTTGAAAAGGCAGTTCAGCTCGTCTCTGTTTAGAGGGTTAGGCTCGCAGGCGTGACCTTTAAAAATAAAAAGCCTATATGCTCCTGATTTGAGGAGGCTATGCTTGTGCATCTTATCAAAATAAATAAATAAATAAAAATAATAAAAAAATCACAATGCACAACACGTCACATACGCTTGGTAGATGCTGTGTCATCTCTTACAAGAATCTTCAGCCGTCTCTCATGGATGAAAAATTAATTCTAGATTTCTTGGCCCTATAACTTTTCACCTTAAAATATAAATAAATCATTGGAACCTTCAAAAATTCGTATTAAACCTCAAAACAAACTCTAATTAATTTAAAATTTAAAATCAAATCAAAACAAGTTTTCTAGATTCTATATTATCTTTCTAATATAATTTAGAACCCAAAACATTTTTATTGATTCTTCAAAACAAATCTAATGACATTATAATTAATAGTTTTGTGGCTAGAATAACATGAGTAATCTTCAAAATCTATTTTTATTTAATTCTTTGATAATAAAAATAATTATTCATAAAAATAATCATGATTTATATCACGATAAAAAAAAACTCTTTAGTTAAAACTTCATTTTTCTATTTATGTCTATCTTTAATATTTTTTCAAAAAACATGTAGTTCTTATTAACAACATGTTTTTGTTTTAAAAAAAATTATCTTGATTTAAAAAGTAAGTTTGAATAAAAAAATAAAATCATGTTTTGATAATTTTTATGTGATTGTATACGAAAATAAATCAATAATTAATTTGAGAAACAGTTATATAAAATATTTACGGTAAAAAAATAGATATTGTACCCTTATTGAATATTTATTAAAACTATATATATTTTTTAAAACATATTAGGTTTATATATAATTATTTGTAAAGTAATTGTTAATATTATTGTAAAAAGTTTAATTCTTATTTGAAAAGTATGGCATCATTAAGTGATTTTTTAAGTATAATTATTTTATTTAAAGAGATTTTTTTAAAAATACAAAATAATTAAATAAGAAAAAAAAAAAACTCAACGGGCCAAGAAAATCAAACTTGGCGTTCTATGGCTTGAAAAGGCAGTATAGGAGCGCCTAGGCTTCAAAGGCCAAGCTCATATGCCTGGTCTTTAAAAATAAAAAGCTTAAATGCTCATGATTTTGGAAAGCTAGGCGGTGCAACTTGTTAAAATTTTTAATAAGATGATTTAAATATTTTATTTAAAAATTATTTAAATTTCGAATATATTATTTTTATTTTAATTCAACAAATATATGAATGTTTTTATTTTTCTTAAATTAAAATAGCGTGGAGGTACCCAGGTGGGTCCTTACACACCACTAGAGATTTTGGGTAGGAACCCGTAAAACAAAACTTAGCCCAGGTCCATATTATCATCTAATAACCAGGTCCGAAAGCGTTCGAACAGCTTTTGTCGATGCTTCAGAGTTGAGAAAGATCGGGAGTTATGTTTTTCTAGGTTTCTGTCTCAGTCCCAGTTGAGAGTCCCTGAGAGTTGAGAAAGATATCCTTTTTCAACAGACTAGTTTCTTTAATTCAAGGGCCATGGATGGATGCCGGTAGCTGATATATTATTGGGATTTCACCTCTCCTCTGCTTGCTTACGGCAGTAGAAACCCATGGTAGGTTAGTCTTGACTTTATTTATTATTTATTTGTTGTCAATGTCTGTTCCCATGATCTGGTTTTACATCATTTCTCTAATGTGACCTATAGTGCTAGGGAATTTAGTCTAAGTAGGTTCTAAAAAATGGATTGCAATGTGCCACTAATTAGCATCAAGTGGGGAGGTTTGAAACAAGGTAAAGGAATCAGTAGCTATGTTTTTGTTGTATGAACTAGTTTTATGCTTGGCATTTTTTTTTCTCGTATGATCTTTTCTTTTTGCGGGCACACAGCTAAAAATGTTTGAAGATATGGGTTTGTTCTGAAACTCTTCCATCCATTTTTACATGAATGTTTTCGAACAAAACAAGTATTTTCCATAATTGCCAAAATTGAATTCGACTATTTTTTTTTAATGTCCAAGACAATTTAGGGACGTGAATATTCAGCTCCAATTCCCATCCCTTTCTCTGCAAATTTTCTTTTGTTCCTTGCAAGAAAACCATTATTCTTTGAGACTAATCAAAGTATGCCAAAAAAATTTTCTTGTACCCTCTTTTATCACATGGGAGTATTACTGTTGCAATTTGCTTATTATTGGTGGAATGTGCTGGTGAAATTGGTTGACTGTGTTACTAATTTAAGCTCCTTTGAGCAAAGTTTATTTGAATCTGACACGCAAACTTGGGAGAAAATTGAGAAACTGAGAATGGATAAAGAAATTGAACATTTCTGGAGTTTCATCTCCATCATTAGATTTTTGGCCTTTAATGCTGACAATGTTCTCTTTAGTGATACCAATTCCACGGGCCAAGTGTCTGGCTGAGAATGTTTTACTTTTAACTCACTGGCATGACATGATGATTGTAAGTGATTTTTTTTTCTCTACAGAAAATAAGTTATTCTCATTGAAATTTGGCATTGGTTCTCCAAAGAAAAGAACCTTTTTTTTTAGCCTGATGGAATTAAGATGCTTGTGTACTCATTTATGGTTCAAAATTCTTGTTCAGTTTCATTTTCTCTCATTTTTTTGTTACTCTAGATATTATTTACATCTGTATGCACATGCGCACAAACTCACATATATGTATGTATTGATGCCGAGCAAATCAACCACCCCATATGTAGCACAATGAATGAATTGACTTCCCCTTATTTCAAATAAACACGGGGAAAAAATTGTAATTGGCTCCTGATGTTCTATTGTATTAACCTGTTCCTTTCCATTCAATTTTTATTAAATTCCTGATATAGTTATTTGTTTGGAAGTTAGTTATTCCTTTACTGCGTTCATCTGTTTTAATTTCATGAGTTACCTTCTGTTTTATTTCCTTATTCTTGTCTTTCTATTGTCGAATCCATATTTGGTTGGAGGTTTTATGTGCTAGCTGCATTTGAAGAATACAAGTTTGAAACTGGTTATTTTGCGTGTCAGCACGAGGGGAAGCCTATCAAGCAACTAAAGTTGTTTCTCCACATTTTGGTGGATTCATGGCAGACCTTGCTTTAACTGTGCCTGATGCTCCTCTTGCATTGTCAGAACAACCTTTGGTCATTGGACAAGAGTTTCCTAATGTTGAAACTTGCAGAAGAACATTGAAAGATATTGCTATAGCGCTGCATTTTGATCTTCGGATAGTGAAATCAGATCGAAGCCGCTTTATAGCCAAGTGCTCTAAAGAAGGCTGCCCATGGCGTGTCCATGTTGCAAAATGTCCTGGAGTTCCAACCTTTTCAATTAGAACCTTACATGGAGAGCATACTTGTGAAGGAGTTCAAAACCTTCACCATCAGCAAGCTTCAGTAGGTTGGGTTGCTAGGTCTGTAGAAGCACGCATTCGAGACAATCCACAATACAAACCAAAGGAAATACTGGAAGATATCCGTGACCAGCATGGGGTTGCTGTTTCTTATATGCAAGCCTGGCGTGGGAAGGAGCGCAGCATGGCTGCACTTCATGGAACTTTTGAAGAAGGGTTTCGCCTTCTTCCTGCATATTGTGAGCAGATAAGAAAAACCAACCCAGGAAGCATTGCATCTGTTTTTGCTACCGGACAAGAAAATTGTTTTCAACGACTTTTTATCTCCTACCGGGCATCTATTTATGGCTTTGTAAATGCTTGTAGGCCACTTCTGGAACTTGACAGAGCACATCTTAAAGGAAAATACTTGGGTACAATACTTTGTGCTGCAGCTGTTGATGCTGATGATGCATTATTTCCTTTGGCCATTGCTACTGTTGATGTGGAAACTGATGAAAATTGGATGTGGTTTATGTCAGAGTTGCGGAAGCTTCTTGGAGTAAATACAGAAAACATGCCTAGACTTACCATACTGTCTGAAAGGCATAAGGGCATTGTAGAGGCAGTTGAAACACACTTCCCGAGTGCTTTCCATGGATTTTGTCTGCGTTATGTTAGTGAAAACTTCCGTGACACATTTAAGAACACAAAGTTAGTGAATATTTTCTGGAATGCAGTTTATGCCCTCACAGCAGTTGAATTTGAAAGCAAGATCACTGAGATGGTGGAGATTTCACAAGATGTTATACCTTGGTTTCAACACTTCGCTCCCCAGCTTTGGGCTGTTGCATATTTTGAAGGTACACGATATGGTCATTTTATGCTGGGGGTTACAGAATTATTGTATAATTGGGCTCTTGAATGCCATGAGCTCCCAATTGTTCAAATGATGGAGCATATTCGGCATCAGTTGACATCTTGGTTTAGCAATCGTCGTGACATTGGCATGAGCTGGACCTCAATTCTTGTCCCATCTGCTGAGAAACGGATTTTAGAGGCTATTGCAGATGCACATTGCTATCAAGTGCTTCGTGCAAATGAGGTTGAGTTTGAGATTGTGTCGACTGAGCGAACAAATATTGTGGATATTAGGAGTCATGTCTGCTCATGTCATCGTTGGCAGCTCTATGGTTTACCTTGTGCACATGCTGCTGCAGCACTTATTTCCTGTGGGCAAAATGCTCATTTATTTGCTGAACGTTGCTTCACTGTTGCAAGTTACCGGGAGACATACTCAGAGATGATCAACCCTATTCCTGATAAGAGCCTGTGGAGGGAACTGGGTGAGGGAACAGAAGGTGGAGGTGCCAAGGTTGACATTACAATACGCCCACCCAAAACTCGCCGACCACCTGGCAGGCCAAAAAAGAAGGTTCTTCGTGTAGAAAACTTTAAACGCCCAAAGAGGGTGGTTCAATGTGGTCGCTGTCATTTGTTAGGACATTCTCAAAAGAAATGCACAAAGCCAATTTAACTAGGATGTAGCTTCTTACTGTACCTTTCAGTTAATCTGAAAATTGCAACTTAACTAGGTTTGTAAACATGATGTATGTTTTCATTTAATAGCACAATGGCCTAATCCTTTTTGTAATTCACCTTTGTCTTGTGAATATGGAGTTACCATTTTGTCATTTTCAAGCTTTGTTGCTGAGACAAATTTAGTAATAACAAGCACTTGATCGATTCTGAATGTCCTGCGTCTTATCATTTGAAACTCTACAGCAAAATTTCTGAGCATTACGTCTTGTGTGAAGTGTAAACAACAGGTTTGTAGCAAACTGCAATTCATTCCTTTGATGATATATTTTGTTGCTCATGTTTATTGTTTTTTTTATGACAACATGGATGCTACAAGCACATGGAATATCATAGGATAGATAACAACAATTGCTATCAAAGATGTCCCGAATAGGAACTGATATCAACATGAATTTAGGAATGTGGTCAGTGCCTCGTATTTTAACCAAGATTTGTTACTAGAAAGATTAAAACTTTTTTATACTCTCACATCAAATTTTCAAATTCAACCAAAATCCAGTTCATTTGTAATGATGATGAATCTTGAATATTGTTGTCGATGCAGCAAATATCACATGAAAGAATGCAATCAAACCAAACACAAATTATTTAATTGGATGTGAATTTTTATATGAAAGAACATGAAGTTTTTCTAAAGACTATTAAATATAAATAATATCTATTCACTTTCAAATTAAAAAAATACAGCTAAAATTGATCAACCAAGAAACTAGAAGTCTTAATCGACTAAAAGAGTTAAAAGTTATGAGTTCTATTCTAAATAGAAGTTTATAGTAAATTATGCTAGCAAGTATAACAAATTAGTTAGAAAATGTGTGATTTCTATAAAGATGTGTTGATAGAAATACAGATTGTATTAAGATTCAAGCTCTTAATTTGTCATAAATAATTTGTATATAGGTAGGAATTATTATTCATGTAGGATTATAGAAAAAGACCATCCAGTTACTAAAACCAATAGTCAACCTTATATACACAATTTATTTACATATTTCCATGTAATTGGTCCATTATTTATCTTTTATCACAATTTATTGCTTTTTTTTTTCTTTGATTTTGCTTACATCTTTTATCACAATTTATTGCTTTTTTTTTCTTTGATTTTTCTTTGATTTTGCTTTATTTTTTTCTTGCTTTTTTATTCTTTTATCTAGATTTGTTTTCTTACATTACTCTTCTTCTTAACTTGTTAAAATCAAATTTAAAATTCCACGCTTTATTTGATTTGTGAGGCTGTAATAGGTTTTTAATTATAGATTCTTCTTATTGAAAAGAAGAAATCAAGAATTGATGGAGAATTCAACAATTAATCAATAAATTAATACATGAACAATAATTAGATTATCAATCAATTCAATAAATTGACACTTAAAATGGGATAAACTTATTATTTTAACACATAATAATCATGAAAAAGAATTATGGTAAAAAAATCATTATTATCACCAAATAAAAATCAATAAATGTAAACTACAAATATCAATATCATGGTCACGAACAGTTCGAACAGTTTGATTGCCTCTCAATAATACAAGAACTAACTAGAAAGCCTTAATTGAGTTTGTAGATCTTGAATTTAGATATTATTTAACTTGATAAAATACTATGACATAGGTCTAAAACACCAATGAAAAGTCCAAGATTCAATATTATCGTTTGGAAGTTCAAATCTTAACAAAAAAAAAAATCTGAAACTATCATATATCTTAAATATTGTTACGTATTCAATTTATATCTTGAGTTCTACAAGTCCAAATGAATCACTCTTTTTTTTTTTTTAAATATAAGACAAATACCCACAACTTGTATGAATACCATCTATTTAAATTCTAATGTATCAATAATATTTTGTCCAACACGAAATTAATAGTTAGCCATCACAGCAATAGTTAACCACCAAATTAATAGTTCTAAATTTTAGTTTATAAAAGAAGGTATTTTCATATATTTAGGCATCTTGATTTTTAAATAAAAAATATTTTTTTGTATTTTTATAATGTTCAAGTTTTATTTGATGTTATATTCTTATTAATATCTTGTTTATACTTATCATTTTCTTTATTATATTTAGTTAATTTATATCATAACTTTGTTTTTGTCTTAATTTATATTTTTTTCTTCTTTATGTTGAGTTAAGTTTATTTTTATCAAGGTGAAAGGGTTACACTAATATTATAAAAATAAGTATATCACAAACTCAAACTCAATATGAACTTTAATATTTATATTCAAGAAAGGTACTATTAACATATTTTATAATTGTTATTCTACTCATTCTCGATACCCTTCTTGTTAAGTGATGAGTATAGATTCATAGTATACAATCTTTGACACAAAAAATACTTAATTTTTTCATAGCCTACTTTATGGATAATCAACACCTATGCTATGAAAAAAAACTCAATTTGTTATTGACATAAGTTAGTATCATCAATATTTATAAGTGTTGACATTACTCAAATATGATAATTAATATGATAATGTTAGCAACTTAAAATAAGTCATCAATGATAAATGATCCATTTGGAACCTTATTTATGTATAATTTTCAATTGAGTAATAAAAAGAATTTAAAGTATATTTATTTTAAATACAATTAGTGAATCCTCTAAACTTAATAATTATTTTATCTATGTTTAATCTTTATATTAATATCACTTCTCAAGGTTCTTTCAACTTTGTTTCTTTTATTATTCATGGTTTTATATAATTAACCTTTATATGAATCGATCCTAATTTTGTCAAATTATTTATTACTTAGATAAACTTATACTTGAAAAAAGACATCAATCATTTGATCGTATAACTTGTCTAGGCTTTTGGGCTGTTGGCTTCTTTTTTGTGTTTTTTCTTCTAAATTTATTGAATACCCTTCCTTTTTTATTTGTCAAATATGATAATTAATATGATAATGTTATCAACTTAAAATAAGTCATCAATGACAGATGATCCATTTGGAACCTCATTTATATAATTTTCAATTGAGTAATAAAAAGAATTTAAAGTATATTTATTTTAAATACAATTAGTGAATCCTCTAAACTTAATAATTATTTTATCTATGTTTAATCTTTATATTAATATCACTTCTCAAGGTTCTTTCAACTTTGTTTCTTTTATTATTCATGGTTTTATATAATTAACCTTTATATGAATCGATCCTAGTTTTGTCAGATTATTTATTATTTTGATAAACTTATACTTGAAAAAAGACATCGATCATTTGATCGTATAACTTGTCCAGGCTTTTGGGCTGTTGGCTTTTTTTTTGTGTTTTTTCTTCTAAATTTACTGAATACCCTTCCTTCTTTTTTATTGAATACCCTTCCTTTTTTATTTGTTTTTCCTTTACATTAGATTTATTTTTTATTTAAATTTTAAGTAATATCACCTCTTTTATTTATAAAAAATTGTTTAGTTCATCTTTTTTCTATTTTTATTTTCTAATATTTCTAATAGACTATTGATATTTATCTTTTATTTTTTTATATAAATAAATTGTATTGGAATGATGTATTTACAAAAATAAATTTTATTTATTCATGGAAAAATAACAATTATGAAGATAAAATAAATAAAACATCAAAATTAAAAAGAAAAATTGGGGTTAAATGTTTTTATATGTATCCTTCTTTAACTTTTAGTAGAGAAATTAGCTTTTTATTTTAGTGTTTAATTAGAATTAAAAGCTCTTTTATTTTTTAATTTATTTTGTTAAGCATAAACAACACACTTATATATTTTAATTTAAAATATATTTAAAAATACATTCATAATATTAATATATTCTTTTATTACGTTAGAAATGAACTCAACTAAGTTACTTACGAGCTATCAAAACCAAGAGTGTGACTAAGAAAGCCACCTTAATGGAAAACTTCTTGTAACTTATGGCATGGTTAATTACTGAGAAATATGTATGGTGTATACTTGTTATTAACCCTCGAGATGCCGTGGAGTAATTTTCGAAATCAACTTTTAGTTAGTTCTTTTACAATTAAAATAGATGTTTGTACGAAATACTATGATTTATTTATTTTTAAAACTATTTTATTAAATTACTTATTATTTTTTTATTCATGTACTTTTATTAGTAGTATGTTTTTTGAATTAAAAGTGAAGAAATTAAAGCACTTAAAAAAAACTAATAATTTTAAATAAGCAGTAAAAAATTGTTACTCTTTAATCTACATTATATTTTCTTATTAATGCATTTTGTTTTACTAAAAATATTTTTTTTATCAGAAGCTTTGTTTTTTCTATAAAAAGACTTATTATCATCTAAAAAAAAGTATTAATTAAAAAATTAAAAATAATATCTTATTTTTTACATAAAATTATAGGGAAACAATTAATCTAAGGAAAATTAAAAAAAATAAATAAAATTTCTTATTAAATATTTCTAATCACTTTTTTTTTTAATTTGCATCTTAAGTTCATATTAGTATTTAACAAAATGATAGATAACATTAAAAAAAATGCTATAATCTTAGCAAAATAAAATGATATTTAATGAAATAATATTTTCAATATAACCTTAATTATTTTATTTAAAATTAAAAAAAAATATAAAAGCTCAAACACATATTAGGCCTGCAAAGCGATACTCACACACTAATTTTTTTTTTTTAATAGGAAAGATAAAGCATGATCTATTTTTTATTTAAAAATTAAACAAATAATATAATGTGATGACATGTAACTTATTGTGGTAAATAATATATAATCTACTAGTAAAGATTCTAGTTATTAATCGTGATCAGAAAATTAGGATCCAATTTTTTTAATTTAAAAATTTATTTTCAATTATTTTTAAACAAAAAAACACTCAATGCAACTCAATAATTTTATTTTTAATCTTAAAAAACTCTTAAATAGATAATCCCTGAAAAAACAGTTATCTTCCGAGATATACGACACCGTAAGAAGGCAGCCGATTGAGATATTTGCTTATTTGATTGGAGAGGCGAGAGCGTGTGTGTGAGAGAACTGAAGAAGAAATTTGTAGTGGTGAATAGAATAGTAAAGGAGTAAAATGGCGGCGAGAGGAGCTTTGCTTAAGTACCTAAGAGTGAAGGTACAGGCCATGCCAACCACACGAAACCCGAACAACAACAGCCTCGTCGGTCTCTCCTTCAATTCCATATGCCGCCGTTTCTCCGAGGAAGTTAGAGGCACCTTTCTTGACAAATCCGAGGTCTCCGATCGAGTTGTCAATGTTGTCAAGAACTTCCAGAAAGTCGATCCTTCCAAGGTAAATAATGTTATTAAATATTTATCAGATTTAATACCAGCTACTTTTTTTTAAAATAATAGATTCGATGTGTTGGTGCTTCATTTTTTTTATTCTTTTGGGTTTAGGGCTATGATTGGAAGGTGAAAGTGAAATGGGTACTAATATGCTTTCAATTGCAATAGAAATGAACAAGTGTAAACTAAATGGGTTTAGGGTTATGATTTTCGGACCGTTCAAGTCCTTAATCCAATATTTTTCAGAAGCCAAACAAAAGGGCAGTTTGATTTATTTGTGTTGTGACTTGTAAGACTCGCTGTTGTGCTGTCTTGATTTTATGGTTCATTGCAAAGTCGACAATCTGATGCGAATATGCCGTAGAGCTCTGTGGTCTGTATTCGCTACGGAAGAGCAAAAGCTTCATGGAGAAACTATAAGCTTCATTAAAATGGTGTTGGAAGATTAGTACATCTTGATTGTCCAAGACAGATATAGTGCTTTTATTCTTATGTGAATGTTTATTTTATTACTCGTTTAATCCTTGAGTTAATCAAGGCAATCAATGCTGACTTGAGCTGAATTTTGGCACTCTATATTAAATGCATGTTTAGGTTTGACCTACTTTTCTGCATTGAGGTAGTAGGGTCTTCTGATCTTTAATCTTCAAAATTATGTGATAATAAGTTTTTTTCAACCAGTCTGTTGTCAAGAAGAAAATTGATCTGCAAATATCACATAAAGAATATTAGCCCAAAACGAAGGAGTACAATGTTGAATCACTACTTGCCACTGGTCCTCACCTTTAAGTTTTTTTTTTTTTTTTTTTGCACAATGATGTGGGTCTGTCCTTGCTCTATTTGCCACTTTTTTTATTATCAAAATCGCTAGTAGTAGTCTCCTACATGAATGGTGGTGCAGCTGGTCATAATCACTCAGTCTCAGCCATAATGATGTTCTTAGAATCAAAGTGTTGATACCTTGAAAATTCCTGATTTATCAATGGGTTCCAGCTTATAGATTGGGTTCTTGCACCAAATGATCTCTGGTCTGAGATTTAGATTGCATTATTTTCTACATCATCATTGTCAGCGATGATGTTGCTATGTTAAAAGTTTTGATGGCATAGCAATTTCTCATGTTAATTCATTACATCTAGAACTTTGTTTTTTGAATGATGTGGTGAATCTTTATAGAATGTTTGATGCCCTAGAATTTGCTAAGTTAGTTTGTAGTAATGCATGAAGGTTGCATGTCTAATTTAGGAATTTAAGTTATGTTGGAGACTCTATCCAGATATTTTTCTGCACAAACATGGGCTCACTGTTTTGATTTCCTATCCTTAGCTATTTCACCCCATTTCCACTGGGGTGTTAGGTTGGTGAATTTTGTTGCCAGGATAAATGAGTTTTTGGCATGGTTTTTTTTATTGCTTTGTTGTAGAGGCGTCATTCATATTCGTAATTATTTGACCCCCTTTTCCTTATGGTGGAATACGGCACTGAGATTTGAATAAGAAATGTAAGGGCTATTCTGAGCACATAGTATTTTCCCACATTTCTTCCTAAAGAATCTCACTTGTAATTTCTCATTGGATACGTGCTTTCATTGCCACAAAGGGAGGGGGGCTAAAGAACTTGTAGATTCATAACACCATCTTCTATGTGGATCTGAATTTGGTTGTTATTTATTTTTAACTTTTGTAGGTTACACCAAATGCCCATTTCCAGAATGATCTTGGGTTAGATAGTTTAGACACTGTTGAGATTGTGATGGCCCTTGAAGAAGAGTTTCAGTTTGAGATCCCAGATAATGAAGCAGACAAGATCAATTCCATCAGTCTTGCCATTGACTTCATATCGTCACACCCTCAAGCGAAGTAGGGTACAATGTGAGCCCTATCGTCTTTATTTTTTTTTCATTTTGCTACAGTGATTAGCTGCTGGATTAAACATCATATTTTGGTACCTACTTTTCCTTGTTCGAGTTGCTTTATCTTTCCTCAATTCTGGTTGAAGAGGATTGTTTCAGAATGTGACTGGCATGCTTCCTCTTCTAGTGGAAGGGACTTGTAGTTGTACGATCCAGCGAATCAAACTAATGGTTGACACTAGTTGTTCATGTCTATCTGATATCTTGAATAAAAATTTCTGGAGGTCATTACCCATCTAGGTGCTTGGACATTCCTGATTAAATGCCCCCTACGATGGAGAAAATGTGTATCTCGGTATTTCGGGGCAACTAAATGTTCAATTCTTATTTTTCTTATTTTTCAAGGTTTAGGTTTCAGGTTTTGCCCATCAAGGATACCTGCGAACTAGACCAATATAGAAAGAAGTAAAGTTACACTGGAAAACGTAAACCAAAATAATTCAAAAAAACAGTAATGTAATGATTCATTGGGTTCCTTATTCATCTGGAATGATCTCTTCTACTTGGAGAAGAGAGTTTTTTGAACTTCAATTACCTTAAAAGAAATTAGGCTGTCGGTTTTTGTGAGGCTCGAGAAGGAACTATTTTTTTTTTTTTGAAAGAGGAAGCTAGCTTCTTAGAGTATCTCACCAGGAAGCTAAAAGAATAGGTAAAAGGAAAATGTTATACTTTTAGTTTTTTTGTATGTTTCTGTCCGCTTCAACTGGTTAGCTAAATTGATAGCTAAAATAGCTATTGAACACAGTAAATATTATTTTTATATTTCTCTGTAATAGAAGGTAAATGTAAATAACAATATTGGCTATTGTTTTTTTTTTTGTTGATTTATATTCGTTGGTCAATATTTTTATTTTATATCCGTTGGCTAATATTAATTTTTTTCATTTCAGAACAAATAGAATGAAAAAAACAACATTTAAACAAAACAGAAAGAAAATAACTTACTTGCAAATTTCACTCTTTTCTCTAATTTAAAAAAAAAAGAATCAATTGTTTTCCAATTAATTAATAACATTGATTGTATTAATTAGCTAAAATTAAAAGATATGTTTGTTTAAAATATTTTTATTTTGCATTTCTTGATTTTTATTTCTTTATGATTTTATGTTTTTTATATGAGTTAAGGAAGATAATTTTTATTTATATTGTTATCTTTGACAAAATTAAAAGAAAGTAATGATGATAGCTGATATTAATAAAGACATGGAGTAATATATTTTAAATTTATTTTTGATTGCTTATTTTAATTTGAGGTCAATTATATTTTGTCTTGTTAAAAATACAACTAAACTAAGTGATTAGATTAATGTTAGAACTATTAGAAGGCAATTCTTATTATTAATTCAGGAAATTATAAAATTACTAGACATTGAATTTGATCTTTCCTTACCTCTTTTTATATGATTTTAACTTGAGTTTTTTTTTTTTTTTTAATATAGATGGATTCAAATTTTCTAAGTTCTTTTACCAACTTTTTTATAAGCGAGTCAGAAGATATTCTCTCTCAACCAAGTGATTCTAATCAATTAATTAATGACTTAACATACTCGAATTTAAATGTTTACATAATAAAAAAATCACAAAGTAAAAACGTATCACTAGAAGAAGATTGTTTAGTTGTTTCTAGATAGGGGTATTCACGGTCCGGTCTGGTTTGATTTTAACTTAAAAATTCAACCAAATCGAAAAATAGTATTCTTTATCAATATGACCCGCACCGAGTCGAGAACCGATTCAGACTGAATTAATTGAGCGGTTCGAGTCGGTTTTTTAGTATTAAAAACCAGAAAAATCGAAAACCAATTAAATAGGCTTTTTTTTTTACTACTGTCGTTATATCAAAGCCCTTTAATTTCTTTATTTCACAATGAACCAAAGATCAAAGAGATGTTTAGATCTACAAATGCATGTGGAGCCATTATAACCACCAAAAAAGGTGCAATCCCTATTCTTCCAACACTAATAAAGTCCACAAACACAAATTTCTATTACTTTCCACTTAATAGAAAAGGACTCCATTCAGATGAAAGGATCTAGATCGAGCTTGAAAAACTAAAACCGGTTCTTGATGTATGGGTTGTTGTCGGTGGTTGACACGACTAAAAGATTGATGTCTTCTCCCAAGTGCAGGAGTGTCGAAGTAATAAATAACCCAGCAAGACC
>NW_011500318.1:68308-74457 GCF_000495115.2 Populus euphratica | reverse complement strand
TTTGGTTAAGGAGTTATTGATATTTCAAGTGCAAAATGATGATATAAAACCATGATAAAAATGCACTTTTAAGTACTAATCAGTGGTTGTTGATAGGATTAAAGTGAAGGTTGTGGATGACACTATTATATGAAAGACGATCTAGATCGGGCCTGAAAAACTGAAACTGGTTCTTGATGTGTGGGTTGTTGTTTGTGGTTGATGATAGGAGTAAAGTGAAGGTTGTGGATGGTGCTACCATATAGAAGACTAGAGAGTGATGGTAGGAGGAGGTGGAAAGCTCTGGTGTAAAAATTCGAAAAGAGAATTTAATGTTAGGTTAACAGGAGAGAAAATGAGGGAGAGAGGAGAAGAGAGGAGAGGGAGGCGACTGGAAAGTGATGAAATGAATTAGGGTTAGGGATGTTTTCTTTAATACCTTGTTTTTTAAGTCTTTCATATTCAATTGAACCGGTCCGGTTCAATTAGCTTAAGCTTTTTAAAACCGAAACTGAATTGGACCGAGTGATTTTTTTTTTATTTTTCAACCTATTTATTCAGTTTTTTCTATTAGTTCGATATTTTTGATTAATTTTTTCTCGGTTTTTTGGTTTAATCTGTTGGTCGGTTTTTTTAAACACCCCTGTCTCTAAATGGTTAAATACAAGTAAGGATCCAATTACAGAAGTTGAACAACAAACAAAACAATTCTAGGACTGCGTACATGCTTACTTTGTAGGCAATGGAGGAAACTTGAATAGTCATTCTCCAATAAGCATCTCAAGTAGATGGCAATAAATAAATAAAGAAATCGGTAAATTTGTTGGATTTGTTACTCAAATTAAAAATCATCAACATAGTGGAATGAATGAAGAATCAAGGGTAATTTTAATATTCATTTTTATGTTAAATTATTTAACACATATTTTAACATTATTGAATTTCTTTAATTTTTTTACTAGATTAATGATGCTCGGTAAATGTATGCTTTTTATGTTGGCAAACGATTTCAACTAGAACATTGTTGGGTTATCTTAAGAAAAGAACCGAAATGACAATTTGAGCGTGAAAGTCAATATCAAAGGTCAAACAAGAAAAAAAAGGTCACGTCAATGCAGGTTTGACTTCATCAACTCCATCTAGCCCTGATTTTGTTAGTTTAGGAGAAGATAGTGAACCATTGATTTATCAAAATAAAGAAGGTTGCAAATGAATGAATTAAATATAGATAAGGGAAATATAAAGTTGGGGAAGTAACTATAACAAATCTTTTACAACAATTTAAGGATACTCTAGTTGAAATTAAGGATCAAAAGAAATAAGATAAGAAAATTATGTTAGAGCAATAAGCCATGATGAATCAACAAAGTCAAGAGAAACAAGAATTGGATAGGATTGAGAAAGAAGAACAAATTATAAAAATGAATATTTCTAATTTGGATCCAATTTCTACAACATATTTTCAAAATAGAAAGTTAGAAATTATGCAAAAGAGAGGTTTTAATTTTTAATTAACTTTGATTAATTTATTGTAATGTAATGTATTTTAAATTAAATATGTAGAAAATTTTTGGTTATTTTAAATATATTATTATGAAATTGATATCAATTCATAATACTTTTTTGAAGTTCTTCTAACACTTAACAATAATAAGTAGGATTAATTAACTTAAAAGATAACAACCATAATGAAAAAAAAAACATAAAAAACTTGAAAATTATGATAAAATAAGAAGTTCAAATCTAAAGATTTTACTCGGTGTTATATTGTTCCTACAAATGTTCAATCAAATCTTCTTATAGTTGAGAGCTAGTCACTCTATCCCTAATTCGATTATGAATTTGAAGAAAATTATTTAGTTCTGGTATGTCATCATGTGACATTGATACAAAGAAATTAACTTTATATTCATGGTCAAATCCAAGATTCATTACTCCATTTTCAATAATCATATTATGCATTATTATGCAAGCTTTCATAATATTTGCAAGTGTTTCTTTTTCCCAGTATCGAACAGGTCCATGTACAATTGCAAAACGAGATTGGAGCACTCCAAATGCTCGCTCCATATCCTTTTTTACAAACTCTTACTTGTTTGCAAAATATTTTCTCTTTGCTTCTAATGGTCTTGTGATTTTTTTAACAAAGGTTGACCAATTATGATAAATCTTATCTGCTAAATAGTATTCTATTGTATATTCATGCTCATTAATTGTATAATTAATAGGAACAATATAAGCTTCAGCAAGTGCAGTGAAGATAAGTGACCGATTAAGAATATTAATATCATTTAATGATCCAGACATTCCAAAAAACATGTCATATTCAAAGACCTTGTGAAGCCACCATTTCTAGAATTATAGTAGGTTCATGACAATGACCAATATACATCTCATGCCATACAATTGGGTATTTCTCTCATTTCTAATGCATACAGTTAATGCTCCCTAACATCCCTAGAAATCCACGCTGCTCTCTAATTGATAATAATCGACAAACATCGATCTCATTTGATGCCCTTAGATATCAATCACTAAAAACTTCTATGATTGCTTTGGTGAAAGCTTTAAGACTTTCTATCGTAGTGGTTTCTCTAATTCGAAGATATTCATCAGTAAGATCTGCAGGAATACTATATGCAAGTATTCTATGAGATGTAGTTACCTTTTGAAGGTAAGATAAACCAAGAATACTAAAAGCATCTGTCCTTTATTTGAAATATGAATTATGAGCTTCTATTGCATTTGTGATCCGAAGAAAAAGACGACGACTCATCCTAAATCTTCTTTGAAATTGACTTTCTGTGAATTTAGAATTTTCAACAAAATAATCATTATATAACCTTAACTCACCTTTCTTTTTATTACGATTGACAATATTGTGACTAAGAATCGAGTCATGATACCCTATTTTCCGCCCTTGATTATTCGATTCTTGTTCAGCAATAACATCGGTAACAACTTGAAAAGCAAACACAGGAGAGTCATTATAAAAAATAAAATTAAAATGATTCATAATGAATTTTAATGAAATATAACAAGGATTGGAGAGAACAAAATGACGAGAAAACATTTTAAGGTATATGAGAATATTTATAGATGAATTATTTTTTAAAATTTTAGAAATTTAGAATGCTGATAGTAATTTTTTTAAAATTTAAAATTTTAAAATTTAAAATGTTGGTGGTTATTTTTTTAAAATTTAAAAATTTAAAATTTAAAATTTAAAATTTTGACGGTCATTCTTTCAAAGTTTGATTTTTTTTAAAAACAAGTTTGAAAATTAAAATTTAAAATGTTGGCGGTTTTTTTCAAAGTTTGAATTTGAATTTACTTTTAAAAAATTAAAATTTTAATTATAACATATAAAACTAAAAATTTTAAATATTTATATAAATAAATTTTAAATTTAATTTTAAATTATATCTTTTAACTTTTTATATTCCTTCATTAATTTTATAGTACTTTTATAAATTACTCATATTAATTATATAATTAATAACATATAATTATATTATATATAAAATATCTAAATTAATTATATAATTATATTAAAATTAATTTAATATAAAATATATTAAAATATAATTGGCTTTTCTAAATAGCTTTTTACATTGGAATGCACACAATAAAAAAAGTTATATTTACACTATTTAAAAAGCCATTTTATCAATTTCGCTTTTTAATATAGCATTTTCTATTGAAGTATTATTTTGAAAAATATTTTAATGAGTTTGGACAGTTGATTTTATATCTCCAAGATTTTAATCTCATACCAAAATAATTAATATAATATGTTAAGTCATTTGTTGGTAGACAAATTATTTACTTGCTATAATTAATATAATTATATAATAGTAATATAACAAATTTGAACAATAATTATATTTCAAGTTTCTCATTGATTAACATTAAGTACCAAAAAAAACAAATTAATGATAAATTATTGAGAATTTTTATGGGTGGTGCTATTTTCACTCCAAAATCTAAAGCAAGATTTATGAGTATTAAATTGATGAAAACAATGAGTATTATATTGATGAAAACTAAGAGGTATAAAAAACTAAAATAAAGAAGGAAAGGTTTAACTTTTCAATTACATATTGAAAATGTTAGAGACTTCTCAAAGAGAGATTTTTTTTTTGTTATTTTTGTTATACGAGATGAAAGAACTTTTTAATTTTTGGATGTCCATTACAAACCAAAGAGGTCTTTATTTAGGCCTCAAAATACAACATTAAAACTACTAACTAAAAGATAAGGTCTAAATAATTAGCTCAAGAACTTAAATAAAAAAGATAAGACCTAAACAAGTGGCTAACAACTTTATAGCAAAGCAAAAGATTATGTTTAAAAGGATCAATTATGCTTGAGGTGGGTGCTAAGCTTATTAATAACATCATTATTATCTTTAAAAAGATCTTTAATAGTCTTGGTACAAATTATGCTCATTAATCTCTTTAAAGGCTTTAAACAAAGATCCATTAAGCTCTTGCTTCGAAGATGAGGAGAAAAGGTCTTTACAAAGTTCTTTTAAGTTTAGGGATCTTAAGTTTTGTGGAGAGAATTGATTTCTCTTTGAAAAATACCTAGATCATTTAAGAAATTGAATTTATCCCACAATTTAATAAGTATTCTCCTAATAAGGATTAAGGTAGTGTGAGTAAAGACAAACTACACTTCACCTTTCACCTTGAGATGAAACTTGATAATTCCATTTAAATATCCAGAGGACCTTAAAGTGACTCATAAAACTAATCAGCTTTAAAATAGACTTATTAGCCTTAAGATATTTCTCTAAATAAAGTTTCATAGAAATTGACATTTAGATTAGGAAGATTCCCCTTTTACAGTTTTAGCTTTGAAAACATTATGAAAAAATTTGAGATTTCTAAGATAGCTAAAACTAGATGGACCAACTATGCTTACCAACATTGTTATCATATGTCAAGGCTCCTTTTTAGACATTGATATAGTCATAGTAACTATAAGTTTTGGGTAAAAACTGATAGTTAGTAAGAAATTTGAAGATATGAGAATCAAAGCCCTATTTAAATAATAATTCCTTTAATTAGGAGATTACAATAAGCCCAATCTTTTTTACTTTTAAGAATCTAATGGAAAAAAAATTTGATCATGTCTCTAATAAGAGCTATTGGGAATAAACAGTCCATTTCTAATCATATAATGGTAGAAAGTGCTTTAATAAGTGCAATGTCGCCACTTTTTGTGAGGTTGAAGAAGAAATCAAAGATCTTTCAATTTTAAAATGCTAGAAACAGTTTATGGAATGAAACAGGTATAAATTTTCTTTATCGTTGATAGGAGGAAGAGCTAGCTCATAAGCTTCTTCGGATATTAGAAGAGACTATATCTGTTCCTTTAATATGCCACGGATTTGGAGATCTTTTGAATTCTAAAGACCTCTAAATTGCTTTAGTTTGTGATCCCTATAAGAATTCTCTAATTAGAAAAAGAATTCTTTAATTAGAAAATCAGGAAGAGAAATATTTTCTCTTTTGATATATTATATATCAAAATCAAATACAAAGAGAATTTTTCTTCGTCTAGCAAAAATTTGTTTAAAGGTCATATTCTTTACATCTTTTATTATGATTTCTTTTGAATATTTTTAATTAGTTATCAATAAGAATTTTTTATTAATAAGATCACTTTTAAATTTAGAGATACACAAAACTATTGATAAAACTTCTTTTTGAATCGTGAAATAGTTTTGTTAACCTTAATTCCAAAGTTCAAAAGTGAATCATACTAATAGTTCTTTATCATAAACTCTCTGCTTTATAGTTCCACAAAAACCTAGTTCTAAGGCATTTATCTCAACAATTTTAAAAACACTAGGATTAGTAATAAAAAGACAGGAAAGATTTTTAGCCTTGACCTAACTATTTTTTTCTAAATTACAATGGTGTATTGATGGTTTCATTCTACACGTTCTTTTCTAAGCCTGCAAAATAAAGGCTTACTGACACGACGAAAAGATTGATGTCTTCTCCCAAGTGCAGGAGTGTCGAAGTAATAAATAACCCGGCAAGACCGGGGTCGAACCACAAGGAGGTTAATTGTACAAATTATAAAAAAAAATTATAAAACAACAATAACAACAACAACAATAATAATAAAAATAATAATAATAATAATAATAATAA
>NW_011500318.1:57365-68183 GCF_000495115.2 Populus euphratica | reverse complement strand
TAGTAGTAGTAGTAGTAGTAGTAGTAGTAGTAGTAGTAGTAGTAGTAGTAGTAGTAGTAGTAGTAGTAGTAGTAGTAGTAGTAGTAGTAGTAGTAGTAGTAGTAGTAGTAGTAGTAGTAGTAGTAGTAGTAGTAGTAGTAGTAGTAGTAGTAGTAGTAGTAGTAGTAGTAGTAGTAGTAGTAATAATAATAATAATAAAGAAAGAGAAGAAGAAGAAGATGATGAGAACTTTGAGATGGAATATTAATGTAACGATTAAACAATGATAATAACAAATGTCAAGGTTAGAGGTTCCACTAATGGTATATCAAACAAGTATAGTATAAACTCTTATTATTGAATTGGAAACCACACACAAAGGAGGTTCCAATCAGATTATATATTGTTAACATGATTACATTAGTCATCTTATTCAATTAATGCTAATACTTGTAAATCTCGTCAAGCATTCATGATTATAACTTATGTTAACAACAAATCAAGTTCCTTTCATAGCTCAGGTGTCGGTTATACCATACATTATGGGCTATGAAAGTGCCAAGCATTTGTTGTACCAAGTGTTATACAACATAAATCAAGATTAGTCATTTAACAAGCAAAGTATTAAAGAGTGAACAAGATAGCAAATATAAAACATGTTAGTATCAAACATTAAAGTCCATATTAAGTTTACATTATACTTATTCTTACACCATTAGTGTAACCTTTTCACCTTGACATAATTAACTTAGCTAGACATAATGAAAGAAAGCAAAATAGATAAACAAAATAAGAACATAAAAGTTAACTAAGTAAAGGAAAGGAAATGAAAGGCATAAACTTAATATTAATGAAAACAAAGCATAAAAAATACAAAGAGAGAAAGGAAGAGCATGATCTTGATCTGGAAATCAAGATGCCTAAATGCATGGCAAATGCCTCCTTTTATAGGCCAAAAATGGGAACTATTGATTTGATGACTAATTGATAAGTGGGTGACCAACTTTTGACTTGGTGACAATCCTTATCTTCTCTTGTCTGCCCAAAACGTCATTGATAACGTCAAAATTGGAGCCAGTTGTAAACATGAAAGTTGTAGGCAATTGTCTCAGCTTTCTTGTGTAAAAATTTCAGCTCATTTGGACTTCTAGAACTCCAGATATGGCCAAAATACCGAATAGTGCTCGGGCTGGAAGACAGATTCGGGCTTCTTTGTTGTTGCTACAATTTGGACTTGATAATGGCCTTTTTAGATCTTGGGCTCCATATGAAAGTTGTAGGCCTATGTCTTACCTTTCCATCCATATAAATTGGACCTAAATCTGAGATCTGTAGCTCCAGATATGACCCAATTACCGAACAGTGTTCCGGTTTGGATTGCACCGACATCTCTTTTCTAAGTTTGGCCATCTCTTTATCCTTGCAATTTAAGTTCTTCAAGTCATCAATCAATCCTTTCATTTATGTGATAGGCCTGCATTAAAAATAGACATTTACCATAAATTATAGGTATCTTATATTATTAGATACATTATTATAAAACATATTTTAGTTAAGGAGTTATTGATACTTCAAGTGCAAAATGATGATATAAAACCATGATAAAAATGCACTTTTAAGTACTAATCACACCCCCCAACCAGCTTATTACTAGTCCCTAGTAATCAAAGCGTTAAAATAGAAAACAAATTTGCAAATTTCACAAAGCAAGGTATTCATCATTTAACTTCCATTAGTCTATCCAGATAAACAAACTCTCATTAAATTTATATATCTGCTCAATACCTCTTAACAAGATATTAATAAACCTTTCTTTTGTGCTCAATGTATCAACACATAATTATGGGGCTTTTCTTGGAAGAAAACAAAATTTTTGTTCTAATGTTTAAGGTTAACTTCCTTGGGTTGGGATTACTATTTTTGTCTTTTTTTTTTTTTTTAACTCTATATACATATACTTTAAAAACATCATGCATCTTTAACCCATGTAATGAGCTTTCAGCTAATGACTCCCAGACCAGTTGGTCTTAGGGCATTAGGTGTTAAGACACCCCTACGAGCTTAGTAACTCGGGTCGCAGATACTGATATGTAGATAGTGCAATGTTTGATTCCCTTAAGCTTTTCTCCTCAACCCATGTAACAAGCGTTGGGCCAATAGCTCCCAAGTCAGTTGACTTTAGGGTATTAGGTGTTAAAACACCCCTTCGGGCTTAATTGCTTAGGTTAGGGAGGCTACGAAACCAAACTTATCTACATTTTTATTATCATCATTTTTTTTTCTTTTTTTCTTTTTTTTTTTTTTTTTTTTTTTTTTTTTTTTTTTTTTTTTTTTTTTTTTTTTTTTTTTCTTTTTAATTATATACAATCCCTTTCCCTTAGTTGTTACCTTTAACAAAAGAACATAAATAATGTAATAATCCAATATGCAACCCACAATCATATGTTAAAGTGTGTGTGTGTAAATTAAGGTTTAAAAATACATGTTAAATAAGTATATGAGCAGAATTAAGTGGTAACAATACGAGAGTTTGTAAACCTGAATATTTCAGGAAGTATTATAATAGACCTTGTTAAGAATGGTTACTAAGATGCGTCTCAAGAGTCACTTTAACAAAAGAACTCCTTTACTCTGCCATCCTAGTAACAACAATTATGCACATGCTTTATGAAATGAAAAACAATTTTTTTTTTATCAACTACTACCCTCTCCCCCCAACCAAAACGAGACATTGTCCTCAATGTTCTAAGGTAGAAAGATAGAGTATAGAAGATATCACCTGAAATAACGAACACTGACAAACCTGAAACACACTGAAACAAATATAAGAAACAACAAAACACAATAATAAAACCAAGCATGTGTATGTACAGGTAGTTGTGATTGTGGCTCACATCTTCCCTTGGTTTTACGTCCAAGAACGGCTTAAACGCCCTCTATGGGTCGGGGATAGGCTTCCCATCCAGTTTTCTTAAAAACTGGCAAACAGGGTCTTTTTTAGTCAGATTCCCAAGACTAAGTCGATCATGTTCTTTATGAAATAGTGGCCATAAATCATGAATTGCACGATGCACATCTCCACTAGGATGCGTCTCAAGAGTCAATAGAAGATTATCTAAAGACTCCTTACTCAGGCCATCCTTAATGAATTGTATTTTATCTTCACGGTTTATAGATACCATTCCTAAAGAACGACATTGTGTATTACAAGTCCATCTAGCACATCGATGACAGACATCCAGTCGTTTTGCACGACGCTTCTTTGCAAAAGTGCTTTTACCTGTTCCAGGCATGTGTGAAATGAAGTTAGAGGACTCACCTGATAATCGGACCTTTGCTTCAATCAACCAGCGAATATCTTCAGGAATTCCATGATTCATTAACAATCTCAATCTTGCACATCTAGCACAATAAAGTTTTGTAATCGCATTCTGAGGCAGAGCGGGAAAATACTTTTTCAATTTTTCA
The DNA here is from genome assembly GCF_000495115.2 of Populus euphratica. Classification (NCBI taxonomy): domain Eukaryota; kingdom Viridiplantae; phylum Streptophyta; class Magnoliopsida; order Malpighiales; family Salicaceae; genus Populus; species Populus euphratica. The sequence continues at coordinate 64,736 of NW_011500318.1, read as the reverse complement.
AGATTAGTGTCCATTTTCAAATGAGAATTGGAAGAGAGATTCAAAGAATTGCACAAATATATACACAGATATCAGTTATTGTGGGAAACTGAAAGAACCGACTTAAGTCACGGAGTACCGTTGTCCGCCATTTAACCGGGGTGAGAGAAACTAGTAAAAAATCACTCAAAAAAGAAACACAAAAAAAATATGAGAAAAATAAAATAATCAACCTTTATCTACAAGATCATTCAAACCAACTGATTCATTTTTACTAGGAAAATTATCAAAGTAAGCTTTCAAACGATGTCCATTTTCCTTAAAATCATTGTCATTCATTGAATTCTCAATATCACAGGCCCCATAAGGATTGGTCCATCTTAATCTTAGCTCTTTAGGGAATGCATAGAGTTGAGAATCATAAAACAAAACTTTTTGACCAGTGTCAATTTTTTGATAATTTTCACAAGTTTTGCAGAATACATGCGTGTCCTTGAACATGGTGGGCCAATAAAATCCATTTTGAAAGATTTTTATAGCTGTCTTTTTTGACGAGAAATAACTTCCACATGCTTTAGAATGACAAAGTTTAATGACACTACTTACCTCATTGTCGGGAATGAATCTTTGAAATATTTGATTAGGACAATATTTGAATAAGTTAGGGTCATCACAATAAAAGCTCTTCACTTCGTTCAAAAACTTTTCTTTGTCTTGAGTACTCCAATCAGCTGACAAATCTCCTATAGCAAGAAAATTGATATTTTTATCATACCAAGGCATTGGACTAAGAGAAAGTAAGGATTCGTTAGGAAAGTAGTAATCGATTGGTGTGATGTCAAATGTCGAATCTGTTGTCACTATTGACAAAAGATTCGGATCAACATTTTCGGTGCTTGTTTCATCCGTGATTTCCTCCTTAGAATAAATCATTTGCAAATCTTCAGATTCATCTATCTTAATTTCATTGGAAGTGGTTGGAAATTGATCATGAATTAATTTTTCAGTAAAGTCCACTTCCTGTAAATCATTATCATCTCTAGGTTGCTTGGAAATGTTGAAAATATTCATCTCCAATGTCATGTTTCCAAATGATAGCTTCATCAGTCCATTCCTACAATTAATCAATGCATTAGAAGTTGCAAGAAATGGACGTCCTAAAATAATAGGAAATGAATTACATACTTCAACAGGTTGTGTGTCCAAGACAATAAAATCCACAGGATAAATGAATTTATCAACTTGTACTAACACGTCTTCAATTATTCCTCTAGGCACTTTTACAGATCTATCGGCAAGTAAAAGAGATATAGAAGTTGGTTTTAACTCACCTAGATTGAGACTTTGAAAAACTGAATATGGAAGTAAATTCACACTAGCACCAAGATCAAGTAAGGCTCTTTCAATTTTATGCTCTCCAATAAAGCAGGAAATTGTTGGACAACCAGGGTCTTTATATTTCAAAGCATTATTGTTTTGAAGAATGGCACTTACTTGTTCCGCTAGAAAGGCTTTCTTTTTCACATTCAGTTTCCTCTTCACAGTGCATAGATCTTTCAAAAATTTAGCATAGGAAGGAACCTGTTTAATAGCATCCAACAATGGTATATTGATCCTTACCTGTTTGAAAATTTCAAAAATTTCAGAGTTGTGATTAACTTTCCTTTGTTTGGTCATGGCTTGAGGAAATGGAAGTGCTGGCGGTGAATCAGTCGTTTCTTTACAATTTTCAGATTCATCCCCTTCCTCACCCTCAGAGATTGATTCATCATCTTTCTCACAAGGTTCAAGAGTGGGTTTTTTAATAACCTTACCACTGCGAAGAGTGATGACTGATTTGATTTGATCCATGTGTTGACTTCTAGAACTACTTGCATTTGTATTGTATTGCCCCTTGGGATTTTGCTGTGGTTGAGATGGAAACTTACTTGTCTCTTGAAAATTGAGAGCAGATGTGAATTTTGCAAGAGTATCTTTAAAATCTGTTATGCTTTGAGCAAGTTGAGTATTGATTGTCTCTTGTTTTTCAATGAATGCATGCAATGTTTCCTCAAGATTTCTTCTAGGAGGTGGAGCATAAGGAGGTGCATATCCATGAGAATTTTGGAAACTATGGTGTGCTTAAAACGGTGGTTGTGAAGTTTGTGCATTGTTGTTCTCACTCTTCCAATTGAAATTTGGGTGATTCCTCAGGAGGTTCCAATCAGATTATATATTGTTAACATGATTACATTAGTCATCTTATTCAATTAATGCTAATACTTGTAAATCTCGTCAAGCATTCATGATTATAACTTATGTTAACAACAAATCAAGTTCCTTTCATAGCTCAGGTGTCGGTTATACCATACATTATGGGCTATGAAAGTGCCAAGCATTTGTTGTACCAAGTGTTATACAACATAAATCAAGATTAGTCATTTAACAAGCAAAGTATTAAAGAGTGAACAAGATAGCAAATATAAAACATGTTAGTATCAAACATTAAAGTCCATATTAAGTTTACATTATACTTATTCTTACACCATTAGTGTAACCTTTTCACCTTGACATAATTAACTTAGCTAGACATAATGAAAGAAAGCAAAATAGATAAACAAAATAAGAACATAAAAGTTAACTAAGTAAAGGAAAGGAAATGAAAGGCATAAACTTAATATTAATGAAAACAAAGCATAAAAAATACAAAGAGAGAAAGGAAGAGCATGATCTTGATCTGGAAACCAAGATGCCTAAATGCATGGCAAATGCCTCCTTTTATAGGCCAAAATTAGGAACTATTGATTTGATGACTAATTGATAAGTGGGTGACCAACTTTTGACTTGGTGACAATCCTTATCTTCTCTTGTCTGCCCAAAACGTCATTGATAACGTCAAAACTGGAGCCAGTTGCAAACATGAACGTTGTAGGCAATTGTGTCAGCTTTCTTGTGTAAAAATTTCAGCTCATTTGGACTTCTAGAACTCTAGATATGGCCAAAATACCGAACAGTGCTCGGGCTGGAAGACAGATTCGGGCTTCTTTGTTGTTGCTACAATTTGGACTTGATAATGGCCTTTTTAGATCTTGGGCTCCATATGAAAGTTGTAGGCCTATGTCTTACCTTTCCATCCATATAAATTGGACCTAAATCTGAGATATATAGCTCTAGATATGACCCAATTACCGAATAGTGTTCCGGTTTGGATTGCACCGACATCTCTTTTCTAAGTTTGGCCATCTCTTTATCCTTGCAATTTAAGTTCTTCAAGTCATCAATCAATCCTTTCATTTATGTGATAGGCCTGCATTAAAAATAGACATTTACCACAAATTATAGGTATCTTGTATTATTAGATACATTATTATAAAACATGTTTTAGTTAAGGAGTTATTGATACTTCAAGTGCAAAATGATGATATAAAACCATGATAAAAATGCACTTTTAAGTACTAATCACTTACAATTATGAATGATATTTTTATAAAAATCTCACATATTCTTAAGAATCCAAGAAATCATTTTAGCTATGTTTTATTCATAATTTTATATGAGAACTTATCACTAAATTAAATAGCTCTGTCACTAAGCTGAATTAGCCTTTTATAGATATAATGTCCTAATAACCTTATTTTAGGTTGGAATATAATCTTCTCTTTAGATTATGCAACTAAGCCTGTCTTTTTATATAATTAAATAATATATTGAGATGTTTAAAGTGTTGATCCATAAATTCAAAGAAAATTACAATATCATCAATATAAAATATGATAATCTTTAATAATGATTTTAGATTGCATGCATGATTTATTGGAATTCAGAAGAAGTATTTTCTAGTACAAAAGGTATTATGTTCTACTTGTGGTGGCCAAATGGTATTGTGAATTTTATTTTGTATCAATCTATTTTATTTATTTGTATTTGCTAAAAACCTGATTTTATATCAAACTTAGAGAATTTTTTATTTTTATAATGCTTCTTCAGCAAATCTTCCTTATTATAAATTTAATATCCGATCCATTTTAGAACCTCCTTTAAGGCTTATAAATAATTACTAGCATCAGGATGCCTTATTCTAGCTCAACAATACTTTTAACATAGAAAGTTGGGTAGCTCTAGGAGTTGAGGTTGGGCCTAATTAGACCTCTAGATAGGATATCTTTTATCTTATTTGGTATAGGTCTAAATGCTTAAGGTTCATAGCAATAGAAATGGCCTTGGTTGGTATGTGTCTTTCATCAAAAACATCTTTATAAGATAGGTTGACGACATAGCCTTTTCTATCCTAAAAGGCATTATGGATGGAAGCACATATTTTCTTGGTTAAAATACCTTGATTTTGGGTAATTTTCTATTACACTTCAGGTTTTTTTTAGCTTTTCTTCTATATGATGGCATCTTATCTCTTCTTAGAGGTAGGAAAGAAATTTTTCTTTGCATTTTAGATGGGTGTAGATATAATGAGGAACAAATTAAGTGAAAAAGGTAAAATGTATTTAGTGACTCTTTATTATAATGATGATGTCAATTTCAATAAGATGTGTGACACGAAATAATGTATAAATAGAAGGATTTTCTAGAATTATTCATGGGGAAAGATTTTTAACCATAACAAAAGATTTTGAGATTAAAATTCAATTTTTACAAATAACAACATTAAAGAGTTTATACTGAATTAGTAGACTCCATGTATTAGTAGTAGTGAGAACTTGAATGGCTTTTGAGATATATTTGGACGATATTAGTCCTTCAACTATGTAATTTAAATAAGTTTTCGAATCAACTAAAGCTTTAGTAGCTAGTCTGAATTTTTTTTTTGTTACAAAGGTGATTTACGTATACCATTTTAAGTGATAACTTTATTAATGATATCAATCTATTGTGTACTATTAGGTATGATTTCATAACTACCTTAAAGTGAATATTCAAATATATTCTTCTCCTTTTCACGATTCTTGTTTTCACCTCCCCATTGTAATTGATATTTCTGGTTAGTTAAGTCTGCTATAAAATGCTTTCATTAATCAAATCTTTATAATAGAGTTTTTTACGCTACCTTCTAAGCCTTTACAATGCCCTAAATAGTTTATAATTAACTGTGAATATTATGGGTAGAGAAATTAGTTAAGTTTTTCATGGACAACAACTTGTTTATATGGAAGGTGTTGGCAAACACAAACATAATGGTAGATGGTTGAGACTTGGCAAACCAAGATAAACTACAATCATTATCGATAAATAGCAGGAGTAAAAACCTTTTAAAGATGAGGGAGTGTCGTGCTGATGGAGATTATAAAGAAGATTTGTATACATATGATAATGATGATAAGGGACTATCCTATAGGGTTAAGAAGATGTTGCTAACAATAAAGGTTGTTGAGGATTCAAAGCAAAATAGATTATTTCATACCTAATTCGCCATAAATAATAGTCTATTTCTAATGATTAAATCTTCACACAATCTTTTTCATAAGTTAAAGATTGAAATAGATGGACAAGTATTAAATCACTTAAATAGTTTTTATAAGGTTTTCCCAAGTGTTTTTAAGTCTCACTTATATTTTTCATAGTATTACTCTCTTAATAAAGCTTAATAAAATACAAATCAAGTACTAGAAAGAGTTTTGCTAAAAACACTTTAACCTTATTTTGAATGAGTCAAAAGTATAACAAAGGTTATAAGAGCTTATATGAGAGTAGGGATATGATCATATTTTTTTATTGGATGATCTTAATCATTTTTCTAAAGAGAGCAGTATTTACAACGCTAAAAGATCAAACTAGTCATTGGGCTCACTTTTCAAAATATTTCTATCCATTGAAGAATAATTAATTTGTTATTAAAGCTAGTTAGACTATTTTGAACATGCTTGGAAAATTCTATAATTTTTAGAAAAAGATTAGACAAGTTCTCAAAACAATGACCTATTTTTTAAATTGACTAGGCTAATTTATATACTAGAAAAATTCTTCTATTTTATGTGCTTACATCTTTTCTGGAAAAATTGACTAGACCAATTTAGGTATTAGACTTTTAGTTTTGTTTGGGCTTTGTAGGTATAGAAACTAATTCCTAAACAAATTTAAAGTTATTTACAAAACCTTCTTACAAGATCTTGATCTTTCAAGTTGAAAATTGTTATTGCATCAAGTTTTTTGTTTGAAGTTAAAAACCATGATTGCATCACTTCATGTATCCATACCTTGCTCTTTTTTTTTGATGATTTCCTTAAATGATTCTATTATTTTAAATCTTGTCTAAATCATCATTAAGCTTGTATAACATATAAATGCCATTAATATGTTTTCACATACATTAAGTAGAGCTACTTACGTTAACTTTTATGCATGCCTCAACTTTGTATATAATTTTCATTTAAGTTAAACAAACATTTATACATGTTTCAAACAATAATATTTCACATAAGCATTCAAATAAATATATAAGCATTAATGATTTGATTATTGATAATTGAAGCTATGAAGATATTATTGATAAACATACTACAAATAAATTAAAATTGCCATTAAAATCACATCATAACCCATACAAAATAAAGTGGATTAAGTAAATAGTAGAAATAAGGGTAACCCAATACTATAAAGTATTTTTTTTCTATGAAAAAGTATAGGGGTGAGATTCATATTGACATGATAGATATGAATGCATGTAGTTTGATATTCGATAAGCCTTAACAATATAGTGTTTAGGATTTATGGTTTTGAGATAGACTTTAAGGACATCTTGTTTTTTATTCTAGGTCTTGAATTCTATCTATAAAGTCTAACATAAAACTTTCTTCATTTATAAGCACTTTTATACTAATACCAAAAATACTTTTAGTGGTGCCACCATCAAAATCACAATTATTTTTTTCAAGTTTGTGATTTAGAGGAAGTAGAATTGTTAGAATCCAACTCATCATATGACAAATCAAATCTCTAAACTATTCTGAGTTTTAGGTCTTTACCTTTTGATTCATTAATCAGAATCGCAGATCGGGTTTTCTTGAGGCTTTCATCAATTACAAGGGAATTACTATTTTTTTCCTTGTATTTATTTTGATAATATCTAGGTCTGCAACATATATGGCAAGTTGGAACAAGTTTTTTATAAGTGTTAACTCTCGAATAAGAAGTCTTATAGATTTTATTAGACTTTTTTTAAAAAAACTTAATTTTAGAACGATATTTTTGTCTATAACAAGAAACATATTTTCCTTCTCTCTTTTTTTTCCATATAAAGGTCTTGACATGACTAAAGATTGATGTCTTCTTTCAAGTGTAGGAGTGTCAAAGTAATAAATAATCCGACAAGACTAGAGTCAAACCATAGAGAGGTTAATTAAATAAATTATAGAAAACAATAATACAACAACAACAACAACAACAACAACAACAACAACAACA
>NW_011500318.1:45954-49224 GCF_000495115.2 Populus euphratica | reverse complement strand
GACATTTACCACAAATTAAAGTTATCTTATATTATTAGATATATTATTATAAAATATGCTTTGGTTAAGGAGTTATTGATACTTCAAGTGCAAAATGATGATATAAAACCATGATAAAAATGCACTTTTAAGTACTAATCATCTCTTTTCTAAGTTTGACCATCTCTTTGTTCTTTTAATTTCAGTTCTTAAACTCATTAAGCAATCATTTTATTTATTTGATAGGCCTGCATTTAAAATAAATATTTAACATAAATTAAAGGTATCTTATATTATTAGATATGTTATTATAAAACATGTTTTAGTTGAGTTATTGATACTTCAAGTGCAAAATGATGATATAAAACCTTGATAAAAATATGTTTTTAAGTATTAATCAGGTCTTTTATAGAGGGGTAACCTAGTTGTTCATAAAAATCCCCTAAAATATGCTTATTATATTTTTTATACTTTTCACACTACCTTTTAAACTTGATATCATTATAGAAAGCTACTTATTTTAGTAACTGCTTATGCTGCAAATTTATCATAGGTAAATTATAAGTAAAGAATAATTCCTATAAATTGACCCTTTAAAACTTCAAATATTGTTTTTAAGAAAACGAGGAATGTTCAAAATATATTAGGGTATTAGCTATATGCAACACATAAGAAAATATATTTTTAGACACACACACACGAAAAAACCATAAAATAAATACACAAAAAAAACCAATGATCTTACTTCTTTTTTTAGGTTGGGTCCATCTAGGCTCATGTAGCTAGGCTGAACCCAGCAGGTTTAGCCGGATCACTAGACCAAACCAGTGACATTGTTGGGCACTATTGCAGGTTGTATGCGTGAATTATTCATGCATGCATTGCATAATGTGGAGGAAATTAAATTTATCTCCATACAGTGTCAATCATTTAAAATGCAAAAAAAAAAAAAACTGAGAGAGCAGAGACATGGTTTACCTGGTCTTCTGGCGATCCCATTTTTTTCAGTCCTTTGCTATTTGCGTTCGTCTGGTGTTTTCCTATGTCTTTCTGGTTTGTTTTGCTTTTGTTTCTCTTCTCTCCCTCTCCTCTGTTCTATTTTTCTTTTCCTTTCTTTCATAGTAACAAAAGAATGAAAGAAAAACCCCCCTCTATTCTCCCCTGTTATCTACACTGTTCTCTCCTCTTGCTATCTCTTTATTTTTTTTGTTTCCCCTTTCTCCTCATTTTGCCTGCCTCTCTCTTTTTCCCCCCTCTTCCTTTAGGTTTACAGAGGAGGCATATAGATAGTCTATACACGACTCTTATTAGAAAACGAATATTACATTAATTCTAAGATGTAATATTAGGTGATTAAATAAAGCAAAATAAGAAACCAAAATATTTTGATTAATATTCAAATGATTCCAGTGATTTCTTTTAAGTAATTAGAGGATGGTGCAACTACTTTTTGTCCTTTCATAGCTGGGACCGTGAGGCATCAACTATTTCCTTTGGACTGAGACAGAAAAAACATGGTTTACAGCTTTAAAAATCAAGTGTGATGATAAAGGAAACTAGTAGGAATTTGTAGAGAAAAGGAAATAATTGTATACGGGGAGGGGTACTATTCAAAACAAAAATGAACAATACCATGCTAATTAATTCCTATGTTGTTTCATGTTGCAAAGTCTCAAATGGTGGTGTTTTTTCTTGTGATGAAAAGCAGAATATAATCCAACATGGCGGTCAATAGCATAAATTATTATGACTTTTTCTGATCTAGTCCCTATTTTTTTGTAATTCCTCTAACGAAAATGATTCACTTTCCCAAATTTGAAATTTATGTTTAATTAATCTGATAAATCCTTAAAATATTAAATCGGTTCCCTCGAATCAAGACCTGAAAAACTGGGTTGGAATCCTTCTTGTGGCAGGATTTTCTATTTTTCCACTAGATGTTCAAACAAGAATATTTTGAGCTTATGATATCGAAATCAAGTGATTCAACAGCCCAAATTCATCTGCACGTATAGGACTAAAACTTCCATGAAGGATTCAAAGTGAGATAAAATATTTTAAAAAACAGAATTGCAAAAAAAACTCAGGTTGAACCCTTTTCGTGGCAGGATTATTTACTTTCATGCTAGATATTTTGATTAGTACTTAAAAGTGCATTTTTATCAAGGTTTTATATTATCATTTTGCACTTTAAGTATCAATAACTCCTTAACTAGAGCATGTTTTATAATAACAAGTCTCAAAATATAAGATACCTTTAATTTATAGTAAATACTCATTTTAAATGCAGGTATTCTCACAATTTAAAGGATTGATTGTTGTGATTAACTATTGAAAGTGAAAGGACAGAGAAAAGACTAAGCTTATGAAAGAGATGTCGATTCACTTCAAATTCGAATATTGTTCAGTCATCGGATCATATCTAGGATTTCATATTAATTTATATGGCTGGAAAGATAAGAAATATCTCAAGTTGTAGTGCTCTAAATGATTTAAAATTTAATGGGTGGAAGGAAAAGATAATTTCCAACAACTTTTGTGAAGAACACTTTTCCAAATTCTGATTGAATCAATGTCAATCCAGCGTTTGAGTGATGTTGTCCACCAAGTCCACTAATCAATAATTGGCCACTACATCAATTATCAATTACCAAATGAATAGTTCTGAATTTTAACCAATAAAAGGAGGCATTTGCTATTCATTTAGATATCTTGTTTTCCATATCAAGATCATGTTCTTGCTCTCTCTCTTTATATTTTTGTAATGTTTAAGTTTTGCTTTCATTAACTTCTTGTTCATGCTTTTTATTTCCATTACTATACTTAGTTAACTTATATCATGTTTATGTTCTTATATTGTTTCTTTAAGTTTTTCTCCTTCATAATGTCTCGTTAAGTTAATTATGTCAAGGTGAAAAGGTTTCATTAATGGTGTTAGGATAAGTATAATATAAACTCAATATAGACTTCAATGCTTATATCCTAAACAACATGCTATTAACATGTGTTATCATTTTTATCTTATTAATTCTTAATACCTTACTTGTTAAATGGTTAATCTAGATTTGTGTTGTATAACATTTGGTACATCAAATACTTGATCCTTCATAGTCTTTGGTTGACATCGTTATTATGAAATGAACTTGATTTGTTGTCAACATAAGTTAGTGACACGACGAAAAGATTGATGTCTTCTTCCAAGTGCAGGAGTGTTGAAGTAATAAATAATCCGGCAAGAGCGGGGTCGAAGTATAGGGAGGTTAATTGTACAAATTATAAATAACAATAATA
>NW_011500318.1:25924-45071 GCF_000495115.2 Populus euphratica | reverse complement strand
TATCTTATATTATTAGATATATTATTATAAAACATGCTTTAATTAAGGAGTTATTGATACTTCAAGTGCAAAATGATGTTATAAAACCTTGATAAAAATGCACTTTTAAGTACTAATCAGTTAGCATCATGAATACTTGATAAAATTTATAAGTATGGTGTTATGTAGATAAGATGATTAATATGATTATGTTGATAATTAATAAAGAGTTTATACCTTACTTATCTCTAATACTATTAGTGTATCCTTCATATTAATCTTACATCTCAAAGTCCTCTTTAACTCATCTTCACCACCACCATCATTATTATTGTTGTTATTCTTATTCTTATTATTATTATTTATAATTTATATAGTTAACTTCCCTATGGTTCGACCCTAGTCTTGCCAGGTTATTTATTACTTTAACACTCATGTACTTGGAATAAGACATCAACTCTTTGATAGTCTCATATTCAAAAGGGAATATCTTAAGATTTTGATATTGAAATCAAGTGATTAAAAAATCCAAATTCATTTAAACTTACAGAACTACAACTTTCATGAAGGATTCAAAGTGAGATAAATTCATTTTGAAGAACAGAATCTGGCTGCAATCTACTTGGTCAAAAAGATCTTCTACTCTGATTCAAAAAATTAACAATGCCGAGCATTCCCATATGAATGAGATTCTAACATAAAAACAGTAAGCCCTAGGACCCAATAAAGATACAAAACAATTCTTTAACATGTCATGAATGACAAAATATAGCTGGGATGGTTAGATATTCTGTGAAACCAAGTCAAAATCAAAGTCTAAGTTGGAACAAAATTAGTATTACAATTGAATCATTTTTTTAGTACAAATTTTAAGAAATTTATCAAAACTTAAAGACTAGATAAAGAATAGACGAGTTTAGCATCATGAAAACTCCTAATTAATCTAAGAATCCTGACGATTCGGCAATGAAGGGGAAGAATAAATAGAGCAGAAAACAACTGAAACAGGGTTTGAAAAACTTTTTTTTTCCTGTTTTTGTCAATTTTTCATCAACCATGAACTAAACTCTAGCATTTGGTTTAAGAGGGATACACATCATCTATAGCATGTGGGGCCTAAAAATAAATAACAATAAAAAATATATATTTTTGGAATATTTTGTGTTATTTTGAAAAATGTTTAAAAAATTAGTGGCAAGAAATAAGTTATGACAACTAATATGTCCTTATTTTTTGTGGTAATAACACAAATATTTTAGATAATTAGTTTATATTTATTTGTAAGGATACGAATTTGGACACTTGATTTATATTTCAAAAATTTTAATCTCGTACCAAAATAATTAATACAATATGTTAAGTCATTTAATGGTAAATATATTATTTACTTGATACAATTAATATAATTATACAGTAGTAATATAATAAATTTGGATGAAAATAATATTTTGATTTTTTTCATTGATTAAATTTCTCATTAATTAAATTTATCATTAAGTGACTAAACAAACACATTAATGGCACTTTTCATGGGTGGTGCTATTTCCACTCTATAAATTTGTTATCCCCTGCATTGAAGGCTAAAATAGCGTAATGAATATGTGTTTTAACTACTATTTAATATTAGAAAGAAATAAAAAATATATTTAAAAGATTTTACTGTATCGTCAGTATTTGTTGTACTTTATAATATATTTTTTCTTAAATAATATATTTTATAATATCTTACTTGTAAATATCTATATTTACCGTATTTTTTAATTTCTAATAAAAATATTTAATAATGGGGTCCTTATATCATAACATAATATTAAAGTATTAGCAATAATTAATGATATTTGGTACTTAAAAAGTTTCATGTCATTATTCATTTAGTAACTTATATTTTTGGAAAATTAAAGTCATAGGCATAATCTATTTTTTAGCATATTTGTTTTCTCAAGAATAAAAAGACGGTTCATTTAAAAATTAATTACATTAATATTTAAATAAAATAGAAAAAACACATAAGAAAAAAATATTTTAGTCTCTACAATAAATAATGGAACCAGAATAATAACAACATCCATTTTTATTTTCAATTAAACTCATATATCATATTATTTATGAAATCGAAACTGAATCACTATCCCTCTGATGCTCTAAGAGTATAAACAAACTGGATGGTATATTGACATGTATGCGAGCAACTTGACTGGCTTATTGAGTGGTTCCTGAAATCTAATTGGCTAATTGAGTGGTTCCTGAAATCTAATTGGCCAAATTTATCTCTCAATGCATCATTTTGTTGTCTTCCTTCCAAACTACAAGCGAAGGGAGGCGTAGAAGAAGACTAAGAAAAGGTCAACGAAAATGACGGTCAACTAAGCTGGGGGATGACCCAAGTCTTTCTCTCTACAACCCTTTTAGAAAACCCCCCTCTCTTTCAATAAAATTACAACTCCAGTCATTGCCCAGGAAATGGGCTGCTCCTGTACAAATCTCGACTTTAATGGCGGTTTCTGGGAAAGGAGCTCCTTCCTTCTTTTTCTTCCTTCATTCTTTCTCCTGGAAAGGGAAAGAGAACTTGCACGGAAATTCGAGGGAAATCATAATAACGCGTAACAGGTGATTTGAGGTTCTGTTTGCGTATAAAGCTGGGTTTGTCTGTGTTTTAATTAAAACGTAATTTATAGTTGTTTGATAAAAAAAAATTGATTTATTATATATAGATTCCACACAATTTTACAGTTAAAACACAATTAATAAAAAGTATATAAATACTGCTTTTTATTTGCTATGTATGTTAATTATACTATTTAATGAACAGTAAAATTAACATTGCAATTCACCACTTAACTTCCCTGTGAAGTATTTCCCTAACTTCATTGGCATTGAAGATCCCTCATGGAACGACAGAATTATTTTTTCAGGATTATTCAAGCCGGACACAGGCCAAACATGAAACCTAGCTCACACATCCTAGCCTAGTTTCGCAAATATTAGAAGCTTAATTCCCATGTGAATTACTCCATCACAAATGATATATTTTTATATAAAAAATGCCTTGTAATCTAAAAAAGAATGTATTTCACATGTTCTTGTATTTTAAAGAATGTATTCAATAACCCCTTATACGTATAATTGTATCAACTATAACCTTGATTTTTAGTTAAGATATCCAAGAAATGATAGCTCATGTAAAAATTAAACTTAAAAGTCAAGTGAATTTTACTTAAAGATTTTTATTTAAGATATCTAAAAAATGGTAGTTCATATAAAAATTAAAATTAAAGGTCATGTGAATACCTGAAGAAATTCAGTTACTTTAAATAACATGCAGTGGTGGAATAAAAAAAAATTAATTGAGGGGGCAAATTACTAATAAATATTTAATATTATATATAAATATGTAATATATAGAGAAATCAATTTGAGATGCATGTACTAACTCATATCAAGCAAAATTAATTTAAGAATATTTTTAAAATAAAAAAATTACATTATAATTATTTTTTTGAGTTTTTATATTTTAAAACTACTTCATAATGATTTCATCCTTAATTTCATTAAAAATATTCTTTCTTAATATATATAATTAAATATTAATTCATTTATTTCTAAATCTTTTAAGGACTAGTGAAATTATTGGCAACAATTCTTTGTTGACTTGTTGTTTTATACAAGTGGGTTAAATATAAATATTAACATATTTTTAAAATTTTTCTATCATGTTTCTAATTTTTTTAGTTGTTTAATACTTTATTTTTAATCACTAGTAAGTTGATTACCATCACTTTTCATATGAAATTCATAACAAAATACATATTAATTCATCAAAACTCATTTCAATTTATATTCATATGTATATAATATTATCTATACACATTAATTTAACAAATTTATAAATTATTATAAACTCTAATATTTTTTATAACTAATTATTAAGGAATAAAATTAAAATTAGACAATGGAATAAATAAAAACAATCAAGGAAAATTATAATTAGATAATGGAATAAATAAAAACAATCAAGGAAACTCACCTAAAATATAAAGCATAAATCATAAAAGGTTATTTACTTAATTAATTAATAGTTTAGGACTTGAAGAGAAATTTAATAGAAGAAAAAGAAACATGAACAATAATTCAAAAAAAGCTGCTTGGATAAATTAGTAGCTAATAAAAAATTAAACTTGTTAAATTATTATATTAAAATTTTAATATAAAAAATATTTAAAACAAAAAGATTAAGAGAGCAATTGCCCCCTTAATCTCCATTATAGCTCCGCCATCATAACATAACATGTTATAATTTTATTTAATTTCTTTATAGAAAAATATATATGACAACTTTAAAACATAAGACAAACATGTATTATTAAAATTAGTATTTATTTTAAATACATTTATTTTCTACATATTGATTAAACATTAGAAAGAAAAAGAATGCATTTGTCTCATATTTTTTAGGTATTAAGAGGATAATTGTTTGAATTTAAAAATTAAACTTAAAATATAGTTAATATTCTCAAATTTGTTAATTGAAATAGTACATTATGGTAGAATGACATAATTAAAATCTAACTATAAATTAAATACATAAAAGTATAATTATACTTATAATTATAAGAACTTACTGCAAACATCATTTAAAATGTAAGAAAAGATAAACTACTTGTCATATTTGGAATAAGGAACATTTTTTACATTAAAATATATCATGTGCAGGTCATATGTCGACTTTGTTAGTTTGGATGAAAAAAATAGACATTTGGGGAAATGTTTTTCATTTAGGAATTAAGTTTGTACAATTAAAAATATAATAATTTATTTAAATTTATTATATTTTTCACTCTTGAGTAACCTACCCTATTATAATTATGAAAAGAAATCATCACTTAATATTATAATCATTAAAAACCCTAACTAGTTTTTAGAATTTTAAGATAAGGAATTAATTGTATTATAAAATATATGTTATCATCCTAAAACAGCATATTTAAAATACACTACTTTGATGCTTGTCTTTTATTTTTATGTCTAATATATCAGTGTTCTACCTTCATATGTGATAATGGATATACTACAATTAGTTAAACACTTGGTAGATATTTGAGCTTAAGTTTATAGATTCTAAAGTTTAGGTTATTTTTTCCACCCCAATCAATACCAAATTGTTGACCAGTAAAGGTTCATTCACCCAAACAAGTGAATATATATATATAAAGTCAATCACTCCCGTCGAGACTTGTAATTAGTGAGGGTTTATTAAGTGATATTGGGGGAATAAATGAATGGACCTTTATTTACCTTAATGAACTCATCCGTAATGTCTATGAACAATTATTAAAGAAAGTTAATTTATCTTATGGTGAAATATCACTAACACTTTATTGATGATATTCTATATCCTAATCCTAAATATCTAACAAAGAATATACATGATAAGGAGACTATTTTTTTTTTAAAGAAAAAAACATCAAAGTTTTTAGATTTTCAATTTGGATGAATCACCCAACAAGTCCAACTGATACTTTTTTTTTATAAACTCACTATGCAAAATCTTGATAAGATTTTGCTTTGTAAGCATTGTAAAAAGAGGATATTTGTTATTATCCATTTTTGATCCCATAAAAAAAATAGAAAAAATAAATTCAAAATACAAGAGGATATACATAAAAAAGCCTAGAAGATTTTTCAAGTAAGGAGTGAAGGACTAAAATGACAAATGAAAAAGTTTAAGGGTCAAAACGTATAAAATTAACAAAGATGGCAACCCAATTCTGATAACAAAAATCCTCATTAGTGAAAATAATTTTATTTAGGAAAAAGATACAGATTTGGATAGGTAAGGACTCAATGAGAATTTTAGAAGGCTTGATTAATTTTATTGCGGATTTAATTGCAAGAAAATTTGATTTTCGAAGTCAATTTAGGCTCTAATTTGAAGAAATTAAAGTCCAAGGCCGAATTATAATTTTAAAGAGTAATTTGGTCAAATCAGGAGCTTAATTGTATAAATATTGAAGTTCAATGGGCAGTTAGGAACTTGATTGAAGAAATCTAAAATTGAAAACCAATTGAGAAGGGCTTGTGATTGTAGGGGTAGAAATTAACAAATCAAGTACTAAATTGAATAAAATTGAAAGTTTGATAATCAATTAAGTGTCCAAGTGCATAAATCAAAAATTGAATACCAAGATGAAAATGGCGTGAACTTTGAGGCTGATGATTGAGTTTGACATGGGTGAAATTGCATGAAATTAAGAGTTTAGAAGTCAATTACAAGTGCAATTAAAAGCAATTGAAATAAGGATTAAGAAATTTATCAAATCCCAAATTAAGAACCCTAATTTCTAGGGTTTATCCTGGACAATGCATCGTTCCGTCACTATTTACCTTTTTATTCGATAGTTTTGGTTGATCTAGTAAGCACTTTCAAACAAATAAATATGGTGTTTCCTACCACTTCTAGGTTGTAACCACCATCACTTAACTAAGAAACACCTTGTCTACAAAAATCAACTACTTTAATTACAAGTTTACATCTTATTTTCTTTAAATAACTCAACAACATCTTGTTCCTGATCAGCTGTCATTATATTTTCTTATTCTAAATTGATTGTATTGACATTTTCAAACAAATAAATATAAAGCTTTAGACCTCTAAATTGAGTTAGGATGACTCTAAGTAAAATGTATGCTTTATCAAAATCAAGTGATCTTCGATGACATTTACATCAGAGTTGCTTTGACAAAGACTTAAAAATGGGTAACTCATTCATCGATGATCGTGATACCTATTTCACAATATCACTAATATTATTTGTATGTTCACACTTTAATCGTTATCAATTTGTTCTTATCAAAGCTTCGTCATGTTTTTATCAAGATCAAAAGGCTATAAATAAGCTTTTTAGTCTTCAAGTTTAGAAAACCACCAAAACTTTCAAAAACCAAGTTTCTTGTAAAACCAACATAAGTACATAGATCACAGTTGTAAAATGTCCTCCATAACTCTCTTATTTTGATCAAAGGACTAAAATTTTATCAGTTTATGTTTGAATCCATCAAAAACCCTATAAATACCTTTCTAGAAAATTAGAGAAAAAATGAGAAAAAAAAGAAGAAAGGATTGATAAAAGAACTTTAAGTGTGGAAATTTAAAAGCCTAACATAATGGTTTTTTAAGTTTTGAAAGGGCGATAAGCTTGTGGAGAAAAGACTTTGATAAAGAAAAGCAAAAATGGTAGTAGCTACTCTAGGAGCTTAAAGGTATTACTTTCTAATCTAAAAATGGAGTCTATACGGCTACTCTATGACATGCTTAAAGGTATGTATTTATATCTACAAACATAGAAATAGAGTTTGGAATGCTTAACAAGTAGTGTTGTGGTTGCCCCTTTTGTTACTATGATAGTTTAATTTTGTTTACTGAAACTCTTTTGAATGTTTTTGATGTGGTACAAGTCTTGTATTTAAGTTGTTTCTTCTTGATAAAATAGTTTTGTTTTAATTTAAAGCATGTTGAAGCAATGATGATTATCATGAATTTGCAAGGTTTGTTCATAACCAAAATGAGTTTAAAAGATCAATCTTGAATCTATATTGCATGAACATATAGGTTATTTTAAATCAATAGTTTTTGGATTTGGTATCTCTTGCATTATTTTGATGTTTTAGTGTTGTTTGTTAGTTCATTTCATTCAAATATGCTTAATTATGGTAATATAGTTTGTTATAGAACTAAGAAAGCATTTTTTAGAGGTATAAAAAGCCCATCTTTTAGGTTTGATAACTTAATCTTCATTTCTAGGTTTGTTGGGCAATATTCTTCATGTTTTTAGAAAGAATATTATCTTACCTCTATGATTTAGATCAGTTTTGGTTCAATTCTTTTCTCAGAACCCTTCAAGCAACTTGATTAGTCAATAATCTAGGGTTTATTTGCATCGATAATATGTTTTCAATAAGTTTTAATTCTAGAGTTTGAATTTTAAATTAAAACCTATTTTGATAAAATCATAGTTTTTTTGGTGATAATCAAAATACATGAATGTCAAATTATTAATCCTTACATGATTTACATATATGTGTCCTTGATTTATATATTTCTAGTCTGATTTGAAATTCATATTGCTAGACTCATGTTTAATGTTCTTTGGTGTTCTTTACGTTCTTCATTTTTATGGGTTTTGATCCATTTTGATGAAGAGTTTAAAAGGTTTCTTTTATTTTAGTTTAATTTATTTTAGATTTTTTTTTACATTTTGGTTTGTTTTTCAAGTCAAACCAGTGGATTTTGGTTCGATTTATGGTCAAATCAACCAATTTTAATTATGACTATTTTTCACTATAATATACGAGTTGTGAAAAATACTTTCACTTTCCAGGATAAATAAACCTTATTGGGACACATATATGGATTCGTCTTATAAGGATTTATTTGGGCATATGAACCCATAATAAATTCAAAATGTCAAATTTATTCATAAGCATAAATCTTTATTTGGAGTTATAAACGTTTCATCGGTTAAGAACCCATCAACACCTTTAAACCATATTCAGATATGCACTGCAACTTATCTTAAGTAATGTGCACTAAGAATATTAATGTCTTTTTTAGCTACAACTAATTTCTTACCCTATAGTTTTAGATAAAATCAGTTCACTCAGCCTAGTTCTCCTAATGACTTGAATCAAACAACTAGGTAATGACTCATTGACATCCTGCCACGTTGCACAAGCCACATACAACAATAACAACAATAATGTTATTATTATTAATAAGAATAGTAATAACAACAATAATAATAGTAATAGTAGTAGTAGTAGTAATAATAATAATAATAATTAATAATGATGATGTTAATGATGATAGTAGTAATACTTCTTCTTTCAATATTTTATTTGTTAAGGATTGCGTTTTGCAGTTTTTTCATATATGATATTTCTAGTTTAATGACTTGGTTTAAAAGGTTGAAGTGGGTTGATATTTTTATTTTATTTTATTATTTAATATTAGCAGTTTTTTCATATATGATATTTCTAATTTAATGATTTGGTTTAAAAGGTTGAGGTGGGTTGATATTTTATTATTTAATATTAATTTTTTTAAAAAAAATTAGCTTTGTAATTTTTTAAATATATTTTTAATAAGTTATTTTAATCTCATGATTTAAATTATAGGTTTTGTGGGTTAATTCGAGTTGATTTAACCTTTATTATCAAGATTATATATTTATCACACTATCTTGGTTCAACTCGAGTAAGGATTTGTTGTGTATTTTTTATCCAATAATGTATTTTCAAATATTTTTACTAGATTATCAAGTTTTTTTTTTTTTAAATCATTTATTATAGTTGCCCATTTTTGTTTCATGAAGCTGTTAAAAATTGATCGGGCTATAACTCAAATCTTTTGTTTTTCTTATTTCTTACATTGCGGGCCCATGTATAGTAAAAAAGATTCACTAACCATTTGTGCTGACTTGAACAGTATGTAAGTTGACCTGAGAAAGCAACTACAAGTCTACGACAAAGTAAGGTGAAAAAAAAAGAAAAAAAAAAGAGAGGATGCAATTGGACAATGCAACGTCCTGCTCAGTTCTGATTGGCCAGCAACAATATCAATGTCAAACAAAAGTGAGGCCACCTTGTAATTAATCAGCAAAACCAGGGCAATTTCCCAAATTAGTAAAATCCAACTAGAAGTCGAGTTAATTATCAATTATTCCCTGTATTAAAAAAAAATTAATCAATTGGTCCTCTTGGTTTCCAAAACTGTACACTTAATCCCTATATTATTTTTAAATTTGTTTAAAACTTAGTTATTTCGTCATATTGTATTCTTTTTCCAATTTATTTTTTACCTTTTCTTTATTTAAGAATAAAAAAAAGTAAATAAGATGAAAAAATAAAACATTAAAAAATAAAATAAAATTACATCAAGGATGCTAAATTATAATCAAAAAGTTATTTAATTATTTTTTATACAATATAAATCAATTAATTAGTTTTTGATATGGGATTGGATTATCAGTAGCATAAATTTTAATTTTTTATATTTTTCTTATGACTTATAAATTTTTATAAATATAGACATTCAGACCAATTTATATGTATTTTAACTAATTTTATAGATTTTGAAGTTAACAATTATATAAATTTTATATTCGGACCAATTTATATGTATTTTGACTAATTTTATAGATTTTAAAATTAACAATTATATAAGTTTTTAGTGTCCATCATTTAGCAATCACAAAACTCGAGCTTGAGATCACAAAAAAATCAAATTTTTTTATTTTAAGTTTTTATTATTAGACCACCTACAGTATCATCAAAAAAATTTGAATTGTATCAATTAACATCTTGTTTTATTTTTTTTATTTTTTTATTTTCATTCAAAAACATAAGATAAAATATAACCTATGATTTTATTTAGAAAACTTTACTATGTACGAGATAAAATTTTTAGGAGTTGAATATAAATTATAGTTTAAAATCAATTGGACTCCACCATTAATCAATTATACATAACTTTTTTACCGTGTTTGAGGACAAATTATTTTTCGAAATACTCTTTTTATAAATATATTAAAATAATATATATTTTTTAAAAAGTATTTTTAATATTAATATTTTAAAATAATTAAAAAAACAAAATCATTAGTGAGCCAATAGACCCACGAGCACGACATCCACTGTCCACACCACCTTTCCCACTTAAGACGGCAAGACTAGTAGTAGTCAGACAAATAATAAATGCATGGAATGGCAAAAACGTGAATAAATAGAATATAAAGGGCAGTAATTTGAGGGTCCTTCTATAATTGGAGCTTCGAAGCCTGGGCAGACTACACTGAGCAGCCTTTCCGCAATGACGGACTTTGCATTAGCTATCAGTACTAAAGTTTTGTTATTCCTATGTGTCATTCAGTTCTCAGTTTCAGAGATCATTTTTGAGGAGAGATTTGAAGGTAACTTCTTCTTAATTTCTTGCGACCTTTTTTCACTACTCTGTTTTGCTATGTCACCAGCTAGCATCCAATCCTAATGCTTGCTACGTCTAGCTAACCGTTAAACTCGTTATTCACTGCTTTGTCTTTTCTTTGGGGGTCTTGCATGCTGTCATTGTGAAATAATTTTAGGATTTGAAGTGGGGTTTGGATAATAATGATACCCTTTTTCTTTCATTCTTTCTACTGTAAATTCAAGTTGTGATTTCCTTTGTTGGCGTAAAGTGGTGTTGTTTTAATTTTTTGAAGTACAATGTTCTTTTTCTTTCTTGTTTTCTATTTGGTAGCTGAGAGTTGTTCATGGAAAAGAAAAGAAAAGAAAAGAAAAGAAAATCTGGCATTTGAGGGTGTTGTTTGTTTTGCATCAGTGAATACTTTTCTGGGCAAAAAAATAAAATAAAATAAAAATGAAGTCAACAGGCTATCTGGGTTGACTTCAACTGAAGTGATTGTAAACTGCAGAGTTTAAAAGAACCTCCCCTACTTAATTAAAAGACTTATTTAAGTGTGAGAATAATTTGGTGATTGTTCGTAGTTTAAGATGACCTTGTTATGCAAAGAGTTGGTTAGTATTAATCAGTGTAATTTTGTGTTGGAAAAAGATGGTTGGGAGAGCCGTTGGGTTAAATCGGATTGGAAGAGGAGTGAAGGATTGGCAGGTTCTTTCAAACACAAAGCTGGAAAGTGGCCTGGAGATCCAGATGACAAAGGTATCGTCTTTTCTGCTTTTGGTCATAAGGATTTGATGAATTACATGCCCATTTTGCAAAGTACAAAGCCATTAGAGCACAAAAAAGGGCACTGTGGCAGGAAAAATAATGGACTACTTGTTCTTCTTGCGTGTATTTCACCTATGCTGTTCAGGAACCTTATTGACAAGGTTGTCCTTGAACATTCTAGCAGTTGCTTAAGAATGTATGATGGCATGTCGAATTCAGTTGGTTTCTTAATTGGTGAATCCTTTTATTTCACTATAATCAGTTGTTTGTAGATGATTATTCACCTCTTGGTTTGGATATCTTGTAGGTATTCAGACAACTACTGATGCCAGGTTTTTTGCCATATCTGCAAAGATACCGGAATTCAGCAATAAGAACAGAACACTGGTCTTCCAGTATTCCATAAGGCTTGAGCAGGACATTGAATGTGGTGGTGGTTACATCAAGCTTCTCTCTGGATTCGTGAACCAGAAGAAATTTGGTGGAGACACTCCATACAGGTTTGAATCTTATTGAATTCATTTCACATTATCTATACCTCATGTCTTTTCTCTTTCATCTGAGACATGGATCAAATATCTGTTTGTGGTACTTCATAAGATATCTTCGAGTTCAAGCTGCCCATTTTGCTACATTGCATTGTGAAAAAAAGTTAATTGGATCGATCATTTGGTTGGGCTCCATGTATGATTGCGTTTCAAACCTTCGTTTTTGTAAAAGCTAGAATTACCTGTTTTTTATTCATGAAGACCTGCTTTTCATTTATTTTGAATATATAACAGTTTTAATCAAACATATATTTTTTTTAAACCACAAGAGTTTTTCTTAAACCTTTTTTTTTACCGCAATCGTAAAAGCTATTACAATACCATCGTAAAAGCTATCACAATACCAAACACACACTAATTCTCAATTGTATACTGTGCAAATTGCACACATATCACGAACATTCACTTTACAAAAATATAAATTGTGCAGAAATGTGTTTTGGTAAAATAAGAACTATAAATTCCATACATCTCTAATTTCTCTCAACCATTTACATGGGAAGGAGCACAAATGAATAAGCAAACAAAGAATCAATAACTACAGGGAAGATTATTGTATGGCTTAACATTATGAAGTCAGTGTCAAAATACTTTAGAGCTATTGTAGGTTTGACAGACACCTTCTACTTTTGCATGTATTCTGAAGGTTTTAGTCAACTTTCCTCATGCTCGGAAATGTGTTTTGTTTCCTCTTTTCCTGCCTGTTGGTTTCACTATCATACAAATATGTATTGATATCAAATTTTATTTTCTGCAGTTTTATGTTTGGACCTGATATATGTGGCAGTCAGACAAAGAAGCTGCATGTCATACTATCCTACCAGGGCCAGAATTATCCGATCAGGAAAGATTTGGAATGTGAAACGGACAAGTTAACTCATTTCTACACCTTTATTCTTAGGCCTGATGCAAGTTATAGTATCCTGATTGATGGTCGAGAAAGGGATTCTGGAAGCATGTATGCAGACTGGGATATACTTCCTCCCCGGAAAATTAAAGCTGTCAAGGCAAAAAAGGTTTGATACATAGAGATTCCATGTCCTTAAAGAATTAGAATGTTAAATTGCAATAATATCGGGTTGTCCTCCTCCACCATAGCTAGAAGATTTTGAGGGTATACATCCTGACATATTTCATTCCCATTTTTAACAGCCTGCGGACTGGGATGATAGAGAATATATTGATGATCCTAATGATGTCAAACCTGAGGTATAAAAATTTTATTCTTTCTTTCTTACAGAAGATGTTATTGTAATTGTAGTGAATAGATTACTTAATCCTGTTTTCGGTATCTTGATAATGCAGGGATATGATTCAATTCCAAAAGAGATTCCCGACCCCAATGCAAAACAGGTTAGTGGGTTACTTACGGTTTAATGTCTGGATGAAGTTCGAGGACATGAATGATCCCTGGCCTTTTGATGCTGAGCCATATCTAAAATTGATGTGCTTCACTTAAATAGCGTTTTATTTTTATAGTATGCAGTACTGTTATGGAAAACAGAATATATCAATATAGCTAATAATTTCATGTTGTTTCCCTGATTAGCCTGATGATTGGGATGAAGAGGAGAGTGGTCTATGGAAAGCACCTAAGATACCAAATCCAGCATATAAAGGACCATGGAAACTCAAGGTGTTTTTATTGGCCTTCTAGATGGTAGAAGTCAAAAAGTTTAAATGCATGTTCTCATTGTTAATGACGTTTTCTTATCTACAGAGAATCAAGAACCCAAATTATAAAGGGAAATGGAAGATTCCTTATATTGATAATCCAGGTATTCTTTATGCAGCCTTTCATGGAACGTAAATAACTGTAATGCTTGCCTGAAAACTTACTTCCTCAGAGTTAATTTACCAACAAAGAGTTAGTTATATCTTTCTTTGTAAATGTCACCAGAGTTTGAAGATGACCCTGATCTCTATGTGCTTAAGCCAATAAAATACATTGGCATTGATGTTTGGCAGGTGAGGATTAAGCATCTTTTTTGTTGATTTAGATAAGAGTTTTATCTTTGTGATGCAGCATGTGATTTTTTGTTATTTCTAAGATAAGTTGTAATATTATGTGGTGTCATTGCAGGTGAAGGCTGGCTCAGTTTATGACAATATTCTGGTCTGTGATGATCCAGAGTATGCAAAACAAGTGGCTCAAGAAGTTTTAGCTAACAGGGAGGTGTGTCAGTCTTTGGCCCTTTCTGGAGAACACTGGCTTCTGTTATTGTGGAGTTACATTAAAGATGAGTGGTGGTTAATTTGTGTTTTTCTTTGGTAATTTCAGATTGAAAAGGAGGCCTTTGAAGAAGCAGAAAAAATTAGAAAAGCTCGAGAGGATGAGGTAATTTGCTCATAGCATTACCCGAGCTTCATCAATAAGCTTTTACTGTAATCGAATATTTCCAAGTAATTCGAGAATTTACATGTACAGGAAGCTCAAAGAGCAAGAGAGGAAGGTGAAAGGAGGAGAAGAGAAAGAGGATACGATAGACACTACCGAGATAGACACAGAGATAGATACAAAAGGGTATACATGCTATATGCTCAGATCTTTTTAATCTATGTGCTTAGAATGTTTTCTAGTCATTCAGATTTACTTGTACTTTCTTACAAGAGTAACATCGTCCTGCCTTGCTCGTGAGCAGAACCGTTGTTCCTTTTACTACCTGCATGGCTATGTCGATTAAACTTACTGAAGATGTTCGGCTCTTCCTGGATTTTTATAGTTGTTAAAACCCTCTGAAAAGTACCAGATGTTTGATGTTGATGATTTTTCTGAAACACTCGGTGTATATTGTGTACCTTGTGATGATTGTTGTGTCTAGTTACGAGTGCATGGCTTTATGCATAGATGTTAATTCTGATCAAAATGTTTCATTTTGCGCAGCGTTACTCCCGGGACATGGATGATTATCATGTAAGAATCAATCATGCCTTGAATCTCCCTTTCTCAAGCATATTAAATCAAAATACAAAACACTTCCAATTGACTTGTATCGCTAGATTCCCACATTTTACATAGTTACTTCTGTCAAAACAAATGCTTAGTATACTGAGAATCATTCAGTTATTTCACTCTACTGTCCACATTGCTGGACGACTCCTGGATTTGGAAGTCTGATCATTGCAAGTGTTTCTTTCTTCTTTATGGTCCAATATTATCGGCTCCACATGATTATTTTTATCTGGCATGCAGGATGAGCTTTGAAGAGGCTTTCAAATTGTCAGCTCTCTCTTTGGACAGCGCTATCAACACCTGGGAATGTGAAATAAAGCCACAATTTTACCTTTGGGTGGGGTGGGGTGGGGGCAGCTTTTTCTTTCCTCATTGTTGTATGATTTTCATTTCTGAAGAAATATATATATATCTAGAGATGCTAATTAATTGTTTTGCATCTTCTCAACTCTTTCTCTATTTATTACTCCATTGTGACTGTGTGATAGGTGAAGTCTTTACACAAAGTTGATATCCCACTTGATGCCTTATTTTTACGTGCGAAAATCTTGAGCTTTTAAAAGACTTTCCTTCTACGTTTGTATTTGATTTCACCGACTAGAGGGAGGGCCTTTTCTATTTGCATCAACTGATCTTCTTCTTCGTTCCATTTCTCTAACCTTTTCTTCGTCTTCTGCTTCCCACCATTACTACATCTTCTTTCCTTCCCTCGACGAAAACTAACAGTCACAGACACGCCATTTCTTCTTCCCTCTTTTTCATCATATTCTTCTCACCATTACCGCATCTTCTGAACAACACCCGACAGCCACAACACTCTCTTTATTCTTCCAATTTCTTCATCTTTTCTTTTTTATTGCCGTTACTCTATTTATCTTCATTCTTTCCAGCAGTCGCACGCGCCTTATAAATTACTCAAGCATGTCTTAACAATATGCAGTGAAAACATGAAGGGTAACAAATATGGCTAGAGAGTTGCTGTGAGGATATCATAAACTAAAGCCAGTAAAAACAACTTACTTACTTTAATGATGTGATTAGGAATGGTAATATACGGATTAGATTTTGATATAATTCATGTCCTCATCTAAAACTATAATTTATATCCAAATCAAAATCCAATATATATGGATTTTGGATTCCTAAACCCAATTCACTCGAGTTTTGAATATCTATTTAGATATTCATTATGGATCCACCTCGTATATACAATGATTTAAATATATAAAACATACATTCATTCTAACAAGAAAATAAAGATTAAGTTAGTATCACATAAAAAGTTTTGAAATAAACATCTCAAAATATTAAATTATCTATTTATTATTATAAATACAACTGCAATTTCATTAAAATCAAACCATCATATTAAATTCTCTATTTATTATTATAATTACACCTACAATTCCATTGAAATCAAATCCTCATTTAGCATTCATGGAACTTTAATCTTCCTTTTACATCATAAATGAGTCATTTTACAAGAGAACAATATACATAAATAAATAGTTGGTCATTAATACATAAGTTGTCTTCGTAGAAGTCATAAAAATAATTCATATGTTTTTATCATATAAGTTTCATACCTCTTTCATCTTTATCAATATCATCAAATATGATAACATAATTATCTGAATCCAATCACCCCATCTAAAAATAATATATATATAATAAAAGTTTGAATTTTACTGCAATAAATGGTTAAAATGTATATTAACATAATAATAAAATATGTTTACTAAATTACCTTTAATTTCAACAACTCAATCAATTTTGAGTGCACACCAATGTTTAAGTGGTCTTTGAATGAGTTTGCTATGATGCAAGTTCAATAATTTATTGCTAGCATTAAAAGCATACTCTAAAATAATAATAGATACAACAATAGCTAATAAATATCTATCAATGAATTGCAAGACTGAATATTTTTCTTGAAATGTCAAAGTCATCATTTCTTTGCAAAACCTCTTCATTTAAATAATGATCCAATTCAATTATAGCATATGAATTTTTTCTCTCTTTTCATTTGTATCAAATTGTTATCAAATTCAACCAATGAACTATAACCTAAATCAATAAAGGTATCACTCATATAATATGAATAGTTGAAAACTACCTCTCTTATTCTTTAAAGTATAAAAATTCATCAACTCATAATAAAGGTGGTAAATCTTCTCAAAGATAATCATATGCTCACCATCATATATTCTAAAAAGGTAAAATTCAATCAAAGTCATTTTATATTGTGGATCAAGTATAGTTACAACTCTTATTATCCCATTAAAGGAACACAAATATTTATATAAAAAACAAACTCAATTAAAAAACATATCTACTATTATTTTTATGCTACCTCAATTGAAAAACAAACTCTTTTTAACAATTTCAATCTAATCTAAAAACAAATTAGAAAAGTACAAATTAGTTGTAGGATACTTTATCATAAAAAATAATTCAATGATCTCTTAAAACAACTTCAGTCTATCATAAATTACACTTGAGTAAATGACTCTTATATTAAAAGCCAAATATATCTTTATATATTAAAGCAGTTTTAAGTATTGAATATGTTGCATTGCACTCTATTAGGAAATCAAGACCTAATTTTTTGGTTATAGAAATGCAAACATGATGGGTTGTTTCCTTAAACTTTTCCTCTCTTATTGGTAAAGCTATTTAATAAAGTACACTTTCTCTAATATTTTCAACCATACACTTAATTATTTTTATCACATATTTAACTATTAGATCTAAAATAGAAGCACAACACCACATATGAATAAATTATTATTTAATATCAAATATCTAACTTGTAATTGTCCTTAAACTCAGGTATCAAAGCATCATTAGTTATGTAATTATCCAATGTAATTGTTAATAAGTTAGTATTAACATTCCAATCCATCAAAGAATCAATTAAAACTTTAGCTAACATTTTTTTTAATATAAGAATGGTAAGTAAGCAAACCAAATTAAAATATGATAACAATTATAAACAAAATTATTGCAAAAGCTAATATTAATATATTAAATAAATTTTATCTTAATGTGCAACTTCACAATTTCCACTCATCATCAATAAAGTAAGCAATTGCCACTCTACTAATACTTCTCTCTAACTTCTGCATTGCCCTTTCTTTCTAACAATCATAAACTTTCAAAATGTCAAATATAATGTTTTTTTTTTGTAAACAAAGGTTAGAGGAAATTTGAGTTCCTTTGGAATCTAACATGCTAAACTATGAAAAGTGAGTACTTATGTAAAATAATAACATTTACACACGCTCTCCTAAAACTCTTGATATCTAATCAATTTCTCACTCTCTCTTTATGAAAACTTTTTATCCAACATTTTTATTGTTGTTATGAATCAAGATATTTTCTTCTCTTACAAGTCCTATAATGGTTACACAAATAGCTTGTTCTAGATTTTGATTTTTCACTAAACATCTTAAAATCATAATTATATTATACTTTACAATCCCTGTCAATATATTTCTTTATAAAACTCTCCCACGTGAAACTCTTGTTTTCTAGTATCAATGTTAAGGAATAACATATATTCGTAATGGAAGCAAGGAGTTAATTGGACATTTCTTTCAAGCTCCAAAAATATATATTCATCGGGATTGAAATAGACTATTTTACATGTTAACAAAGGAACCACCAACGATTTGTTTTGACGACACAAGTCAAAACAATTTTTCTCTTGACACGACTAAAAGATTGATGTCTTCTCCCAAGTGTAGGAGTGTCGAAGTAATAAATAACCCGGCAAGACCGGGGTCGAACCACAGGGAGGTTAATTGTACAAATTATAAACAACAATTATAAAACAACAATAACAACAACAACAATAGTAATAATAATAATAACAATAACAATAATAATAATAATAATAATAATAATAATAATAATAATAATAATAATAATAATAATAATAAT
>NW_011500318.1:9959-23051 GCF_000495115.2 Populus euphratica | reverse complement strand
TTTGGTTAAGGAGTTATTGATATTTCAAGTGCAAAATGATGATATAAAACCATGATAAAAATGCACTTTTAAGTACTAATCATCTCTCTTTAATAATTTTTCAATATTAATATTCAAAATAAGCCTTTTGTGTGAGGAAGAATCTCTTCTCACCTTAAACTCTCTCTCTCTCTCTAGCTTGTTTTTTTAGTTCAAAAACTCAAACCATTTAGAAAAGAAACATTCTCTTAGTTTTCAATTGTCATTACTAAAAAAATTAACTCTTCTTATTAAATAAGAATAATTGAGAGATTTTTTCATCCTAATAAGATAAAACTTCTTATTATGTCAAATTGTTTGACAATTTGACCTTTCTTTTTTCTTTTTTTTCAATCCAATTTGGATCAAGCATAACCATAGACACCCAAATACAAAATAGACCTCAAAAGTCCAACATCTCTCAAATGCATGTGGTTGGGATGACATTTCATAACTTATACCTCACATCGCATTATAGTCAATATTATTCATACAGATAAATAAAAAGTGTTATTGTTAAGTCTCGTATAATTTTAGAAGCTCTACACTAGTAAGCTATTAGAGCTAGCATAAAGACATCAACCCGAAAGATATAGTGACTCATAGTGTTTTAGATCTTTTATAAATTACATAAGTTAATAACTCAAGTCTTTCAACAAGAGTTACACTAACCTCATAAGCATATTATTGATACAGTACTCATAATTATGTTGTAAACCTAGTAGCAGCAAAATTTGTCAACAATAGTACCTCAATATAATTAAAAATTCTTCCCTTCTTGGTTATATCATAAAGATAAATTGTTTTCTTAGCGATGTCTTATAAGGTCTAATCAATCATGACCGTAAATGACATACTAAAATGGAAACATTGATTTCACAAGGTCGAATCAATTATGATCATAAATGGCATATTAAACTAGCAAACATTGATCATTCACCTTAATGATATAGCTAAAAGTAGCTAAGAGTGCTAATTTAGAACAAACTTTAAAAATATTGTTCTCAGGGATTCACATGATGAGAAAGCAGAGATTCATTCACTCAAATTCAACAAAAATAAGAATATGTAGTTCTCTAAATAGTTTACAAGTCTTGATATGGTCATTTCTAAAGTGTCTACTATGAGTTCTTTAAATACTCTCATGCTTAACACTAAATAATTGATTTCACACCTAGCTTTATTTTAGGCTAATATAGATTATGAGACAATCCATATATGATCACAAAAAAGACCTTATCTTAGTCTCTAATCAAGGTGGTATTTTTCATGTCTCATTTTACTCATTTAGTATATATATATATATATATATATATATATATATATAAGCTATTAGGATCCACATCTCAGTGGACATTAAAGTGGGTGCCTAAACATGCATTACAAATAATTGAGAGTCGTTACCTAGTAATTAGAGGAAACTAGGGATCCTGAAAGCTAGTATTAGTTCAAAAAATTCAGGCAAAAGGATTAATTATGTTTAAGAAAAAAACAATGTCACCTTTTCAAGTTACCCTCACAATGTATTTTCTCATAAATTTGTCTTTTAAATTGTCATTAAGTATCCTTATTGTTCTTTTTATTTTATTTTTAATCGTTTTGAAAAAGTTGACATCAATCCCCAAAAATAAAAGATGTATCGGATTGATTATTTGTGAAAAATCGAGTATCAATCCCTTGAAAGGAGGTTTGTTCAATATAAAAAAAGAGTTTGACGTTAGTCTCCAAAAATAGAAGATACATTGATTTGATCATTTATAAATACTTAGCATTGATCTCATAAAGCAAGAGGTTTGTTCAATAAAAAATTAATATTGAAAGTTCAAAACATGGACATATTCGTTTTTGTTCTGAAACTGAGAATAACTTGATATAAATGTTATGTTATTTCCACTCATACTTTTTTGTACAACGTTATTTAAATTATAAAGTCAAAATTATATTTTGACGATTTCGACAATAAACTAATATGTGTTTGTTTGTATGCCTATAAAATGGTTAACATATAATGGGTTATGATACCCAGATTCGGCTATGTTTTTTTGTTGTGTTTAATATGTTAGTAAGTATCCTTCTATATGAGATGCATTCATTCCAAACACCCCTGATAGAGTGCTTGTGACTGTAGAAGTTTTTGGGATATGCCTCTTAAGTGTACATGCCTATGGATTACCAGACTTATTCTAATATAAATCATTTTATATATGAGTCAATTAGTCAAAAATGGCTTATATGATACCTATTTTTTACCCCTATTATATTTTTACAAAAAATAAAATATTTATATTTTTAAATTAGGCTGGTTAAATTTTATCAAGGTTAATTAGATAAAATATATTTTTAAGGCACACTAAGGGTGCAATTAAAGAAAATTCATTGTAATTAAAAGAATTAAATGATCAAAGACCAGAGTTATCAAATTGATATAATTTAAGAGGTCATATTAATTCAATCAAAGGCTTAATTGAATTTTTTTTTTAATTTCATAACTAATATTGACTCTAATTAAAGGTATAAAAATCTAAGGACACTTTCAAAAAGTTAGAAAAAAGTTAAAGAGTGCTTTAGATTGTGACCAAGAATCCAATTGAATATTTTATTTTATTTTGTTTCAATTTCATACCATATTATATAATTAAAACCTGTGAAGGGTCAAATCTAAAGAGACATTTGACATTTAAGGACTCAATTTTTGGTTTTTCTTCAAAGGCAAACACATTTGTCATTTTCTCAAGCAAACCTCAATAACCATAGTCATTTTTTATTATCTTGTATTATTTTTTCTGATTTTAATTGTTGTTCTCTTATGATCTTGACATCATTTTATATTTAGTTGTTTCTTTTTACATAGCAACAAGTTTAATCTCATTGTCTTTTACTTTTTAATTATAGTTTTCATTGTCCTTTTTTGTGCTCTTTTACCAAAATCTATGGTCTTTATTTTTGTTTTAAGCCTCAACAGTGTAGATTTATATTTAGAAACCATAGTTCATGTCTTCTAAGTCTTAAGCCAAAGTTGTTTCCTATTCCTCTATAAATAGGACCCTGGTTTTAAGGTTTTAAAAGGGTGGGAAAAAAAAAAGGTAAACAGACAATACAAATTAATAATAGCAATAAAAGGGAAAAAACGATAATTAAAGATAATGATAGATAAAATTGAGGTAAACCAAAAGGAAACTTAATGTTTTAGGTTCTAAGTCTTCATTTTATCAAGTCTTAAGTAGGGGAAAAAAGGGAGGAGACTAGATCATTATTGTTAAAGAGGCCTAACTTACATTTATTCCAACCAAATCCTTGCTAGACCATCTAAGTATAAATTGTTGCTCATGTTATTACTTCTTTAAGTTTCTATTTGCTTGTTGTTTTTCATATTTAATGTGTGGCTTTGTACGTTTGGAATGATGTTAATATCTTTTTATAAGCAGTCATGTTTTGTTGCCTTGTATTTTGACTTATAAAAACATTTAAATTTGTTTACTTGAATTGTCATAGTTTTATTTATTGACTATATATGGCTATATGGGACTTTAATTAAATTTTTGTAAAAGTGTTGTGGTTTTTTTTTTTTGAGCATTTCTGTTTGTTAGGACACCATTAGTATCATATTTGTTTAGAACTTGTGATAGTCATTTGAATTGTTGAAGAGATGGCTCAAAATTATGTTGGTTTTAATGTTTCAATATTTACGAGTATTGTCGCATATGTGTGGTGTTGTGGCGAAAACATCTACCCTCAAAAGTTTTGTCTAATGTATCAAATGTGTGGAGACAAGGAATTATTGTCTCTTATCAGTGGAAAAATAGAATGAGAGTCGCCACCTAATATTTTGGTTACTAGGAACCATAACTGGTCCCAAAGATCGGGTACGGGGACTGGTTACGTAAATGAAAGGTATTAGCACCTCAAATGTGCCCTATCTAAAGTAAGTTGTATTGTTTTATTGTCTGATAAAATATAAGGTCTTGTTATGTTTTCTAGTTATTGATCCGTCTACGGTTTAAGAAAAGTTTTCTTCGGTAAAGATATCCTTATCTTATCGGTTAAAACCTAACCGTTCTAACATCAATAAAAGAATTTTATATTCAAAATATGTCTTACGTATAAGGTCGTACCTCAGATGCTAAAAGAAAACAAAATAATTTTTTTGATATTTTTGAAATATTGGCCTAGTTCCAATGACTTTAATAAACTAGTTATTAAAGCCTCTAGTTATTGATCCGTCTACGGTTTAAGAAAAGTTTTCTTCGGTAAAGATATCCTTATCTTATCGGTTAAAACCTAACCGTTCTAACATCAATAAAAGAATTTTATATTCAAAATATGTCTTACGTATAAGGTCGTACCTCAGATGCTAAAAGAAAACAAAATAATTTTTTTGATATTTTTGAAATATTGGCCTAGTTCCAATGACTTTAATAAACTAGTTATTAAAGCCAAAATGCATGTTAAATATTTTTTGAATTTTTTCTTTGTTGTATGAAGATAAAAAAAAATTATTTTTAAAAGACTTGGCCATATGCAGGAAAACAAAAAATTATTTTTTATTTTATTTTTCTAATATCTTAACAAAAACCGAGTATTTTAATACTGGATTTGTATCTTTACAGTATAAAAATACAAACCAATATTGTGCAAAATTGATAAAAAAAAATATATATATGAAAAAATCACAAATTTTTTCAAATAACGTTTTTGAAGAAAATTTTTTTTTTGGCTGGGTCTAACTTAGCCTGTATGGGCTCGGCTAGACCCAGCAACCCAGCCCGTCACTGTTTCAAACTAGTGACCCAACTAGTCATTATGCATGCATGCATGAATTACTCATGCACAGTCATTTTTCTTTCTACCCTCTTCCCCCTCTGTTTTCTTACTCACAGTTCTCTCTACTTTCCTTTATTTCCCCTTCCATGTCGTCTCCTTTTGTCCCCTCTCCCCCTCTGTTTTCTTTTTCCTTTACATTGTGCAGTGCTAATGCGGTTGTGATGGAGAATGGTAGCAGTTCTTCCCCTGTTTTAAAACAAGATCCTCCTTGTTTTCATATCTTTCCCATCTTCTTCTTTCTCAGTTCCTTTCTGTATTTCTTTTAAATCTTTTTCCCTCCCTCTGTTTCCTCATTTTCTTTCTGCCCCTGCTCTCCCTCCCTCTTGTTCTTCTTGCTCTCCCCTTTTATAACCAAAACTACATGTATTTTTTATAATGAAAACATTCAGGACCATTATTACAATGGTAATGGTAGAGAAATAATTGTTGTGAAACATTCCTATAATCTATGGCATTTGTTGTTGAAAATGGTTCCTGTCTGTTGAAACAACTGCTTTAAAGTTGGTGATGAATAGTATTTAGGAAATGGTGCCATTTCACAATTCAAATGAATATTTTTGACTTGATCCCTAGTTGTTTTGACAATTTTATAATCAAGCTCCCAGATGAATTGTAATTGGATCTCTTAATTTTAGTGTTTTTTTTGTTTTAGTCCTTGATTTTTAATTGTTTCAATAAAGTTTTTAATTGGCCATCAAACTTTAAGAATTATGCAATTAAGCCCATGATTTGACTAAATCAATTATTAAAAATTATAATTTGACTATAGAACTTGAATTTCTTGCAATAAAAACCTAAGTCAATTTTTCTTGCAATCAAACACTTTATAAATTCAATTAAAACTTAGATAAAAATTAATTGAGTCCATAAACATCTGATTTTGAATATATTTTAAAAAAAATTGAATTTTCTTTGTCAACAAGGCTCTTATCAGTCAAAAATATACTGTCAAATTTCACTTTTTTGTATTTTTGAAACTTCTTGACCAGTTTTGGCCATTTTTCAGCATTGCAGTATCTTTTTCTCGCTACCATTATTTTTTTAATTTCTTTTGAATATTTTTTGATATATTTTTTTGTATTTTCTCTCTTTTTTTTTTTTTTTATGGGAACCCAAAAATAGGTAACAATAGATGCCCCCTCTTTACAATGCTTACGAAGCAAAACATTATCAATGTCTTGCATAGTAAGCTTGTAAAGAAAAAAGAAAAAGAAAATGATCTCATTATCTTGAGCAATCTATCCCTTTTAAAGAAAATTAGCCAACTTTGCGACCTACCCACACACACTTACCGGTCTATTTTCACAAGCGACTTGTCCACCATGTTCATCTTGGTCTATTTTTAGGGGCGACCGACCCATATGTTCAAACGATCTATTTTCATTAGCAACCAGCCCACACACTCACACGGTTTATTTT
Source organism: Populus euphratica (assembly GCF_000495115.2). NCBI lineage: Eukaryota > Viridiplantae > Streptophyta > Magnoliopsida > Malpighiales > Salicaceae > Populus > Populus euphratica. Next base: position 16,793 of record NW_011500318.1, on the reverse strand, counting down.
CACAAGCGACCTACCCACATATATTCATCATCGTCTATTTTCAGAGACGACTGGCCCACATACTCACACGGTCTATTTTCATGGGTTACCTGCCCTCACACATACATTGGTTTATTTTCACGGGCAATCTGCCCACACATTTTCATTTTGGTTTATTTTCAAGGGCGACCGGCTCACACACTCACACGGTCTATTTTCATGGGCGACCTGCCCTCACATTAACATTGGTCTATTTTCACGAGTGACCTCCCACACATGTTTATTATGGTCTATTTTCAGGGGCGACTGACACGACTAAAAGATTGATGTCTTCTCCCAAGTGCAGGAGTGTCGAAGTAATAAATAACCGGCAAGACCGGGGTCGAACCACAGGGAGGTTAATTGTACAAATTATAAACGACAATAGTACAACAATAATAATAATAATAATAATAACAATAATAATAATAATAATAATAGTAATAACAATAATAACAACAATGACAATAACAATAATAACTATAATATTAATAATAATAATAATAATAATAATAATAATAGTAGTAGTAATAATAATAATAATAATAATAATAAAGAAAGAGAAGAAGAAGAAGATGATGAGAACTTGGAGATGGAAAATTAATGTAAGGATTAAACAATGATAATAACAAATGTCAAGGTTAGAGGTTTCACTAATGGTATGTCAAACAAGTATAGTATAAACTCTTATTATTCAATTGGAAACCACACGCAAAGGAGGTTCCAATCAGATTATAGATTGTTAACATGATTACATTAGTCATCTTATTCAATTAATGTTGGTACTTGTAAATCTCATCAAGAATTCATGATTATAACTTATGTTAACAACAAATCAAGTTCCTTTCATAGCTCAGGTGTCGGTTATACCATACATTATGGGCTATGCGGTTATACCATACATTCATAGCTCAGGTGTCGGTTATACCATACAGTATGGGCTATAAAAATGCCAAGCATTTGTTGTACCAAGTGTTATACAACATAAATCAAGATTAATCATTTAACAAGCAAAGTATTAAAGAGTGAATAAGATAACAAATACAAAACATGTTAGTATCAAACATTAAAGTCCATTTTGAGTTTACACTATACTTATTCTTACACCATTAGTGTAACCTTTTCACCTTGACATAATAAACTTAGCTAGACATAATAAAAGAAAGAAAAATAAATAAACAAAATAAGAACATAAATAAGATAAAAGTTAGCTAAGTAAATGAAATGAACTGAAAGGCATAAACTTGATATTAATGAAAGCAAAGCATAAACATTACAAAAAATACAAAGAGAGAAAGGAAGAGCATCATCTTGATCTGGAAACCAAGATGCCTAAATGCATGGCAAATGCCTCCTTTTATAGGCCAAAATTGGGAACTATTGATTTGATGACTAATTGATGAGTGGGTGGCCAACTCTTGACTTGGTGACAATCCTTATCTTCTCTTATCTGCCCAAAACATCATTGATAACGTCAAACCTAGAGCCAATTGAAAACATGAAAGTTGTAGGCAATTATCTCAGCTTTCTTGTGTAAAACCTTCAACTCATTTCGAGTTCTAGAACTCCAAATATGGCCAAAATACTGAACAGTGCTCGGGCTGGAGGACAGAATCGAGCTTCTTTGTTGTTGCAATAATTTCGACTTGAAAATGGTCTTTTTAGATCTTGGGCTCCATGAAAGTTATAGGCCTATGTCTTACCTTTCCATCCATATAAAGTAGACCTAAATCTGAGATCTATAACTCTAGATATGACCCAATTACTGAACAGTGTTCCGGTTTAGCCATCTCTTTGTCCTTTCAATTTAAGTTCTTAAATTCATCAATCAATCCTTTCATTTATGTGATAGGCCTATATTTAAAATGAACATTTACCATAAATTAAAGGTATCTTATAGTATTATATATATTATTATAAACATACTTTAGTTAAGGAGTTATTGATACTTCAAGTGCAAAATGATGATATAAAACCATGATAAAAATGCACTTTTAAGTACTAATCACAGCCCCCAACCAGCTTATTACTAGTCCCTAGTAATCAAAGCGTTAAAATAGAAAAACAATTTGCAAATTCCACAAAGCAAGGTATTCGTCATTTAACTTCCATTAATCTATCCAGATAGACAAACTTTCATTTATATATATATCTGCTCAATACCTCTTAACAAGATATTCATAAACCTTTCTTTTGTGCTCAATGTATCAACACATAATTATGGGGCTTTTCTTGGAAGAAAACAAAATTTTTGTTCTAATGTTTAAGGTTAACTTCATTGGGTTGAGATTATTATTTTTGTCTTTTTTTTAAAATATATATACATATAATTTAAAAACAGCATGCATCTTTAACCCATGTAACGAGCTTTCAGCTAATGACTCCCAGACCAGTTGGTCTTAGGGCATTAGGTGTTACGACACCCCTACGAGCTTAGTAACTCGGGTCGCAGATACTGATATGTAGATAGTGCAATGTTTGATTCCCTTAAGCTTTTCTCCTCAACCCATGTAACAAGCGTTGGGCCAATAGCTCCCAAGTCAGTTGACTTTAGGGTATTAGGTGTTAAAACACCCCTTCGAGCTTAATTGCTTAGGTCAAGGAGGTTACGAAACCAAACTTATCTACATTTTTATTATCATCATTTTTTTCTTTTTTTTTCTTTTTTTTTTCATGTTTTTCTTTTTTTAATTATATACAATCCCTTTCCCTTAGTTGTTACCTTTAACAAAAGAACATAAATAATGTAATAATTCAATATGCAACCCACAATCATATGTTAAAGTGTGTGTGTAAATTAAGGTTTAAGAATACATGTTAAATAAGTATATGAGCAGAATTGAGTGATAACAATGTGAGAGTTTGTAAACCTGAATATTTCAAGAAGTATTATAATAGACCTTGTTAGGAATGGTTACTAAGATGCGTCTCAAGAGTCACTTTAATAAAAGAGCTCATTTACTCTGCCATCCTAATAACAACAATTATGCACATGCATTATGAAATGAAAAACAATTTTTTTTTTTTATCAACTACTACCCTCTCCCCCCAACCAAAACAAGACATTGTCCTCAATGTTTAAAGGTAGAAAGATAGAGTATAGAAGATATCACCTGAAATAACAAACACTGACAAACCTGAAACACACTGAAACAAAAATAAGAAATAATAAAACACAATAATAAAACCAAAAGACACAAAAATTCACAAATAAAGGCTCAAATCCAATCTAAGCTTTCTACGGCTTTCCTTAGTTGACCAATTTATACGACTCATGGAAGGATCAATTACAGGAATGAAGGATTGTAGCTGGTCAATTAATTGTTCAGCAGTAGCAGCAGAGATTATGATTTGTCGTGCAGAAGATGTTAGAAATTCCTGTTCCACAGCATGATCAAGAAAAGACAACAACTTATCATAATAACCATTAACATTTAACAACCTATGAAGACAACAACTTATCATAATAACCATTAACATTTAACAAACCTATGGGTTTATGGTGAATGTGCAATTGAGCCCAAGAGGAAATATGAAAGATCTCTTCCAATGTGCCTAGACCACCTGGTAAAGCAATGAAAGCATCAGCATGGTTAAACATTGCATTCATTCGAGCCGACATTGTGGAGACCTGAAGTTCCTCTCCAATTGTTTTTCCAATGATGTCCCCTTGTGCTAAAGCTTCGGGGACAACCCCCAAAACTTGACTACCTCCTAAAAATGCCGTTATTGACACACCTCCCATTAACCCAAGATTGCCTCCCCCATACACTAAATGAATCTTTCTCTCAGCTAGCACCTGACCAAGATGATTTGCTGATTCTAAAAACTCCTCTTCTTTCCCAGGACTAGATCCACCGAAAACACAAATACTTTTTATTTGATGACTTGAGGAACTTGAGGAACTTGCCATTTCTACACACTTCTATATTTGTTGAATGTATGGGTTGAGTAGAAATGAAAGGAAGGAATAGAGGGTTTTATAGATAAGAAATTAGAAAGGCAATCATACCACCTATATGTAGGCCAGCTAGAGTCTCACTCTCTATCTCTCTCTCTTTATTTATTTATTTATTTACTTTTTAAAAAGCATGTGTCTGTACAGGTAGTTGTGATTGTGGCTCACATCTTCCCTTGGTTTTACGTCCAAGAACGGCTTAAACGCCCTCTATGGGTCGGGGATAGGCTTCCCATCCAGTTTTCTTAAAAACTGGCAAACAGGGTCTTTTTTAGTCAGATTCTCAAGACTAAGTCGATCATGTTCTTTATGAAATAGTGGCCATAAATCATGAATTGCATGATGCACATCTCCACTAGGATGCGTCTCAAGAGTCAATAGAAGATTATCTAAAGACTCCTTACTCAGACCATCCTTAATGAATTGTATTTTATCTTCACAGTTTATAGATACCATTCCTAAAGAATGACATTGTGTATTACAAGTCCATCTAGCACATCAATGACAGACTTTCAGTCATTTTGCACGACGTTTCTTTGCAAAAGTGCTTTTACCTATTCCAGGCATGTGTGAAATGAAGGAGTTAGAGGACTCACCTGATACTCGGACCTTTGCTTTAATCAACCAGCGAATATCTTCAGGAATTCCATGATTCATTAACAATCTCAATCTTGCACATCTAGCATGGTAAATTTTTGTAATCGTATTCTAAGGTAGAGCGGGAAAATACTTTTTCAATTTTTCAAGATTAGTGTCCATTTTCAACTGAGAATTGGAAGAGAGATTCAAATAATTACACAAATATATACACACATATCAGTTATTATGGGAAACTGAAAGAACCGACTTAAGTCACGGAGTACCGTTGTCCGCCATTTGACCGGGGTGAGAGAAACTAGCAAAAATCACTCAAAAAGAAACACAAAAACAATGTAAGAAAAACAAAATAATCAACCTTTATCCACAAGATCATTCAAACCAGTTAATTCATTTTTACTAGGAAAATTATCAAAGTAAGCTTTCAAACGATGTCCATTTTCCTTAAAAACATTGTCATTCATTGAATTCTCAATATTACAGGCCCTATAAGGATTGCTCAATCTTGATCTTAGCTCTCTAGATAATGCATAGAGTTGAGAATTGTAAAACAAAACTTTTTGACCAATATCAACTTTTTGACAATTTTCACAAGTTTTGCAAAATGCATAGGTGTCCTTGAACATGGTGGTCCAATAAAATCCATTTTGAAAGATTTTTATAGCTGTCTTTTTTTACGAGAAATAACTTCCACATGCTTCAGAATGACAAAGTTTAATGACACTATTTACCTCATTGTCGGGAATGAATCTTTGAAATATTTGATCAGGACAATATTTGAATAAGTTAGGGTCATCACAATAAAATTTCTTCACTTCGTTCAAAAACTTTTCTTTGTCTTGGGTACTTCAATTAGCTGGCAAATCTCCTAAAGCAAAAAAATTGATATTTTTATCATACCAAGGTATTGGACTAAGAGAAAGTAAGAATTCATTAGGAAAGTAATTATCGATTGGTGTGATGTCAGATGTCGAATCTGTTGTCACTATTGACAAAAGATTCGCATCAACATTTTCGGTACGTTTTTCATCCGTGATTTCTTCCTCAGAATAAATCATTTGTAAATCTTCAGATTCATCTAACTCATTTTTACTTAAAGTAGATTCAAGTTGATCATAAACTAATTTATCAATATGATCTGCTTCTTGTAAATCATTATCATCTCCAAGTTGCTTGCAAATGTTGAAAATATTCATCTCCAATTTCATGTTTCCAAATGATAGCTTCATCAGTCCATTCCTACAATTAATCAATGCGTTAGAGGTTGCAAGAAACGGACGTCCTAAAATAACAGGAAATGAATTACATGCTTCAACAAGTTCTGTGTTCAAGACAATAAAATCCACAGGATAAATGAATTTATCGACTTATACTAACACATCTTCAATTATTCTTCTAGGCACTTTTACAAATCTATCGACAAGTAAAAGAGTTATAGAAGTTAGTTTTAATTCACCTACATTGAGACTTTGAAAAACTGAAAATGGAAGTAAATTCACACTAGCTCCAAGATCAAGTAAGGCTCTTTCAATTTTTTGTTCTCTAATAAAGCAAGAAATTGTAGGACAACTAGGGTCTTTATATTTCAAAGCATTATTGTTCTAAAGAATGGCACTTACTTGTTCGGCTAGAAAGGCTTTCTTTTTCACATTCAGTTTCCTCTTCACAGTGCATAGACCTTTTAAAAATTTAGCATAGGAAGGAACCTATTTAATAGCATCCAATAAAGGTATGTTGATCCTTACCTGTTTGAAAGTTTCAAAGATTTCAGAGTTGTGATTGACTTTCCTTTGTTTGGTCATGGCTTGAGGAAATGGAAGTGCTGGCAGAGAATCAGTCTTTTCTTTATAATTTTCAGATTCAACCCCATCCTTACCCTCAGATATTGACTCATCATCTTTCTCATAAGGTTCAAGAGAGGGTTTTTCAATAACCTTATCACTGCGCAGAGTAGTAACTGATTTGACTTGATCCATGTGTTGGCATCCAGAACTACTTGCATTTACATTGTATTGCCCCTTGGGATTTTGTTGTGGTTGAGATGGAAACTTACCTTTTGATTAGTACTTAAAAGTGTATTTTTATCATGGTTTTATATCATCATTTTGCACTTGAAGTATCAATAACTCCTTAACTAAAGCATGTTTTATAATAATATATCTAATAATATAAGATACCTTTAATTTATGGTAAATATTCATTTTAAATGCAGGCCTATCACATAAATGAAAGGATTGATTGATGAATTTAAGAACTAAAAT
>NW_011500318.1:0-7568 GCF_000495115.2 Populus euphratica | reverse complement strand
TATTATTATTATTATTATTATTATTATTATTACTGTTGTTGTTATTGTTGTTTTATAATTGTTGTTTATAATTTGTACAATTAACCTCCCTGTGGTTCGACCCCGGTCTTGCCGGGTTATTTATTACTTCGACACTCCTGCACTTGGGAGAAGACATCAATCTTTTAGTCGTGTCAAGTTTTTGGCGCCGTTGCCGGGGAGGTAAGTTCTTGTATAAATTATAGTATTTATTTTATTTTCTCTTTTCACTTTTCTTGTATATAACTTTGTTTCTTTTCTTTTGTTTCTTTTTATTTTGTTTTCTTCCTCCTTCTTTTGCTTTCTTCTTCTTTTTTATTTTATTCCTACACGTGCATGAGAGTGTGGTCACGTACATCAAGTGGTAGACTTTGTAGGGTATCCTCATCATTTTCAGAAAATATGGCCGAAGAAGATAATCAATCACTTCATAATGAGAATAATGAGAATAACCGTGCTAGAACACTTAGAGACCACATGAATCCCACAAGAACAAGTGCACCATCATGCATAGTTTTTCCTCCTGATGCATCTCATTTTAATTTTAAACCAGGTATTATTCAACTTTTACCTTCTTTTCATGGTTTGGAATTGGAAAATCCATACTTGCATTTAAGGGAATTTGAGGAGGTGTGCAACACATATAATAATTTAAATTGTAGCATGAACACCATCAGATTAAAGCTTTTTCCTTTTTCATTAAAAGATAAAGCTAAAACATGGCTACAAAATTTAAGACCAGGATCCATTCGTGCTTGGGATGAAATGCAACAACAGTTTTTAAAGAAGTTTTTTCCATCTCATAGAACAAACTCTTTCAAAAGACAAATCACTACTTTCACTCAAAAACCAGGAGAAACATTTTACCAATGTTGGGATAGGTATCGAGACTTGCTTAGTACTTGCCCTCATCATGGTTTTGAAACATGGAGATTGGTTTCACATTTCTATGAAGGGTTAACACCTAAAGATAGGCAAATGGTTGAATTGATGTGCAATGGAACTTTTGAAGATAAAGACCCTGATGAAGCAATGGAGTACTTAGACTTGTTAGCTGAAAATGCTCAAAATTGGGACACCGCGGGTACTTATGAGGCACCGAGTAAAACTCAACCTCATACATCTAGTGGAGGTATGTACAACCTTAGGGAAGATCATGACCTTCAAGCCAAGTTTGCATCTTTAGCTAGAAAAGTCGAGGCACTAGAATTGAAAAAGAGTGGTCAATTAAAATCTGTTGAAAACATTGTGTGTCAAATCTGTGAAACAAATGAACACTCAACCAACGATTGTCCAACCTTGCCTTCTTTTAAGGAATGTCTCCATGAACAAGCCCATGCTTTAAACAGTTTTCAAAGGGCCAACCACAACCCATACTCCCAAACATACAACCCTGGTTGGAGGAATCACCCAAATTTCAGTTGGAAGAGTGAGAACAACAATGCACAAACTTCACAACCACCGTTTCAAGCACACCATAATTTCCAAAATTCTCATGGATATGCACCTCCTTATGCTCCACCTCCTAGAAGAAATCTTGAGGAAACATTGCATGCATTCATTGAAAAGCAAGAGACAATCAATACTCAACTTGCTCAAAACATGACAGATTTTAAAGATACTCTTGCTAAATTAACATCTGCTCTCAGTTTCCAAGAGAAAGGTAAGTTTCCATCTCAAACACAACAAAATCCCAAAGGGCAATACAATGCAAATGCAAGTAGTTCCGGAAGCCAACACATGGATCAAGTCAAATAAGTCACTACCCTGCGCAGTGGTAAGGTTATTGAAAAACCCTCTCTTGAACCTTATGAGAAAGATGATGAGTCAATCTCTGAGGATAAGGAAGGGGTTGAATCTCAAAATTGCAAAGAAAAGACTGATTCTCCGCCAGCACTTCCATTTCCTCAAGTCATGACCAAACAAAGGAAAGTCAATCACAACTCTAAAATCTTTGAAATTTTCAAACAGGTAAGGATCAATATACCTTTGTTGGATGTTATTAAACAGGTTCCTTCCTATGCTAAATTTTTAAAAGATCTATGCACTATGAAGAGGAAACTAAATGTGAAAAAGAAAGCCTTTTTAGCAGAACAAGTAAGTGCCATTCTTCAGAACAATAATGCTTTGAAATATAAAGACCCTGGTTGTCCTACAATTTCTTGCTTTATTGGAGAGCATAAAATTGAAAGAGCCTTACTTGATCTCGGTGCTAGTGTGAATTTACTTTCATATTCAGTTTTTCAGAGTCTCAATCTAGGTGAGTTAAAACCAATTTCTATATCTCTTTTACTTGCCGATAGATCTGTAAAAGTGCTTAAAGGAATAATTGAAGATGTGTTAGTACAAGTCGATAAATTCATTTATCCTGTGGATTTTATTGTCTTGGACACAGAACCTGTTGAAGCATGTAATTCATTTCCTGTTATTTTAGGATGTCCGTTTCTTGCAACCTCTAACGCATTGATTAATTGTAGGAATGGACTGATGAAGCTATCATGTGGAAACATGAAATTGGAGATGAATATTTTCAACATTTGCAAGCAACCTGGAGATGATAATGATTTACAAGAAGCAGATCATATTCACGAATTAGTTTATGATCAACTTGAATCTACTTTAAGTAAAAATGAGTTAGATGAATCTGAAGATTTACAAATGATTTATTCTGAGGAAGAAATCACGGATGAAAAACGTACCGAAAATGTTGATGCGAATCTTTTGTCAATAGTGACAACAGATTCGACATCTGACATCACACCAATCGATAATTACTTTCCTAACGAATTCTTACTTTCTCTTAGTCCAATGCCTTGGTATGATAAAAATATTAATTTTCTTACTTTAGGAGATTTGCCAGCTGATTAGAGTAATCAAGACAAAGAAAAGTTTTTGAACGAAGTAACGAACTTTTATTGGGATGACCCTTATTTGTTCAAATATTGTCCTGGTCAAATATTTCAAAAATGCATTCCCGACAATGAGGTAAGTAGTGTCATTAAATTTTGTCATTCTGAGGCATGTGGGGGCCATTTCTCATCAAGAAAGACAACTGCAAAAATCTTACAAAGTGGATTTTATTGGCCCACCATGTTCAAAGACTCACATGCATTCTGCAAGTCTTGTGAAAATTGTCAAAAGTTGGGATCAATTTCAAAATGTCACATGATGCCTTTAAATCCTATTCTTGTCATTGAGATCTTTAATTGTTGGGGTATAGATTTCATGGGTCCATTTCCTCCATCATTTGGTTTCTTGTACATATTAGTCGCAGTAGATTATGTTTCAAAATGGATAGAAGCAATTCCAAGTCGAAATAATGATCACAAAATAGTGATAAAGTTTTTGAAAGAAAATATTTTGAGTCGATTTGGAATCCCTCGAGCCATAATAAGTGATGGCGGAACACATTTCTGCAACAAGCCATTTAAGTCTTTAATGAAGAAATATGGAATCACACACAAAGTTGCCACCCCTTATCACCCTCAAACAAGTGGACAAGTAGAGCTTGCTAATAGGGAGATCAAACACATTTTAGAGAAAACAGTGAACCCTAATAGGAAAGACTGGTCTTTAAGACTTAATGATGCACTTTGGGCTTATCGAACTGCTTATAAAACAACATTAGGTATGTCACCTTATAGACTAGTCTATGGAAAACCTTGTCACTTGCCTGTGGAACTTGAACATAAAGCTTATTGGGCTATTAAAGCTTTCAATTTAAATCTGGATGATGCTAGTCAACTGCGAAAATTACAAATAAATGAGCTTGAGGAAATAAGAAATGATGCATATGAAAATTCAAGAATTCATAAAGCAAGAATTAAAGAGTTTCATGACAAGAAAATACTGAGAAAAACATTCAATGTTGGTCAAAAAGTCTTACTTTATAATTCTCGACTGCATTTATTTCTTGGAAAATTAAGATCAAGCTGGAGCGGTCCTTTTATTGTGAAACATGTGTATCCATATGGGGCCTATGACATCGAGAATCCAAAGAACGACAATGTTTTCAAGGTAAATGGACATCGTCAGAAAGTTTACTTTGATAATTTTTCAGTTGAACATAACTCTATTGAATTGGATGATCCTGTATATAAAGATTGATTTTTATTTTTTATTTTTTTGTTTCTTTTTGAGTGATTTTTGCTAGTTTCTCTCACCCCGGTCAAATGGCGGATAACGGTAATCCGTGCCTTAAGTCGGTTCTTTCAGTTTCCCATAATAACTGATATCTATGTATATATTTGTGCAATTCTTTGAATCTCTCTTCCAATTCTCATTTGAAAATGGACACTAATCTAGAAAAATTGAAAAAGTATTTTCCCGCTTTGCCTCAGAATGCGATTACAAAACTTTACCGTGCTAGATGTGCAAGATTGAGATTGTTAATGAATCATGGAATTCCTAAAGATATTCGTTGGTTGATTGAAGCAAAGGTCCGATTATCAGGTGAGTCCTCTAACTCCTTCATTTCACATATGCCTGGAACAGGTAAAAGCACTTTTGCAAATAAACGTCGTGCAAAACGACTGAAAGTCTATCATCGATGTGCTAGATGAACTTGTAATACACAATGTCGTTCTTTAGGAATGGTATCTATAAACCGTGAAGATAAAATACAATTCATTAAGGATGGCCTGAGTAAGGAGTCTTTAGATAATCTTATATTGACTCTTGAGACGCATCTTAGTGGAGATATGCATCATGGAATTCATGATTTATGGCCACTATTTCATAAAGAACATGATCAACTTAGTCTTGGGAATCTGACTAAAAAAGACCTTGTTTGCCAGTTTTTAAGAAAACTGGATGGGAAGCCTATCCCCGACCCATAGAGGGCGTTTAAGTCGTTCTTGGACGTAAAACCAAGGGAAGATGTGAGCCACAATCACAACTACCTATACATACACATGCTTTTTCAAAAGTAAATAAATAAATAAATAAAAAGAGAGAGAGAGTGTGTGAGACTCTAGTTAGCCTACATATAGGTGTTATGATTGACTTTCTAATTTCTCATCTATAAAACCCTCTCTTCCTTCCTTTCATTTCTAGTCAACCCATATATTCAACAAATACAAAAGTGTGTAGAAATGGCAAGTTCCTCAAGTCATCATATAAGAAATATTTGTGTTTTTGGTGGATCTAGTCCTGGAAAAGAAAAGGAGTTTTTAGAATCAACAAATCATCTTGGTCATGTGCTAGCTGAGAGAAAGATTCATTTAATGTATGGAGGAGGCAATCTTGGGTTAATGGGAGGTGTGTCAATAGCTCCATTTTTAGGAGGTAGTCAAGTTTTGGGGGTTGTCCCCGAAGCTTTAGCACAAGGGGACATCATTGGAAAAACAATTGGAGAGGAACTTCAGGTCTCCACAATGAAGGGGACATCATTGGAAAAACAATTGGAGAGGAACTTCAGGTCTCCACAATGTCGGCTCGAATGAATGCAATGTTTAACCATGCTGATGCCTTCATTGCTTTACCAGGTGGTCTAGGCACATTGGAAGAGATCTTTCATATTTTCTATTGGGCTCAACTGCACATTCATCATAAACCCATAGGTTTGTTAAATGTTAATGGTTATTATGATAAGTTGTTGTCTTTTCTTGATCATGCTGTGGAACAGGAATTTCTAACATCTTCTGCACTTGATCAAGCTGTGGAACAGGAATTTCTAACATCTTCTGCACGACAAATCATAATCTCTGCTGCTACTGCTGAACAATTGATTGACCAACTACAATCTTTCATTACTGTGATTGATCCTTCCATGAGTCGTATAAATTGGTCATCTAAGGAAAGCCGTAAAAAGCTTAGATTGGATTTGAGCCTTCATTTATGAATATTTGTGTCTTTTGGTTTTATTATTGTGTTTTGTTGTTTCTTATATTTGTGTCTTTTGGTTTTATTATTGTGTTTTGTTGTTTCTTATATTTGTTTAGTGTGTTTCACATTTGTAAAAAAAATAAATTGTTTTCCATTTCATAAAGCATATGCAATATTGTTGTTACTAGGATGGCGGAGTAAAGGAGCTCTTTTGTTAAATTGACTCTTGAGACGCATCTTAGTAACCATTCTTAATAAGGTCTATCATAATACTTCTTGAAATATTCAGGTTTACAAACTCTCGCATTGTTATCACTTAATTCTGCTCATATACTTATTTAACCTGTATTCTTACACCTTAATTTACACACACACACACTTTAACATATGATTGTGGGTTGCATATTGGATTATTACATTATTTATGTTCTTTTGTTAAAGGTCACAACTAAGGGAAAGGGATTGTATATAATTAAAAAAAAATAAAAAAAATAAAAAAAATGATAATAATAAAAATGTAGATAAGTTTGGTTTCGTAGCCTCCCTAACCTAAGCAATTAAGCCTGAAGGGGTGTTTTAACACCTAATACCCTAAAGTCAACTGACTTGGGAGCTATTGACCCAACGCTTGTTACATGGGATGAGGGGAAAAGCTTAAGGGAATCAAACATTACACTATCTACATATCAGTATTTGCAACCCGAGTTACTAAGCTTGTAGCGGTGTCTTAACACCTAATGCCCTAAGACCAACTGGTCTGGGAGTCATTAGCTGAAAGCTCGTTACATGGGTTAAAGATGCATGATGTTTTTAAATTATATGTATATATATTTAAAAAGAAAAAGAAAAAAAAAGACAAAAATAATAATCCCAACCCAAGGAAGTTAACCTTAAACATTAGAACAAAAATTTTGTTTTCATCCAAGAAAAGCTTCATAATTATGTGTTGATACATTGAGCACAAAAGAAAGGTTTATTAATATCTTGTTAAGAGGTATTGAGCAGATACATATATAAATGAGAGTTTGTTTATCTGGATAGATTAATGGAAGTTAAATGATGAATACCTTGCTTTGTGGAATTTGCAAATTGTTTTTCTATTCTAACGCTTTGATTACTAGGGACTAGTAATAAGCTGGTTGGGGAGTGTGATTAGTACTTAAAAGTGCATTTTTATCATGGTTTTATATCATCATTTTGCACTTGAAGTATCAATAACTCCTTAACTAAAGCATGTTTATAATAATATATCTAATAATATAAGATACCTTTAATTTAAGGTAAATGTTCATTTTAAATGTAGGCCTATCACATAAATAAAAGGATTGATTGATGACTTTAAGAACTTAAATTGCAAGGGCAAAGAGATGACCAAAATTAGAAAAGAGATGTCGATGCAATCCAAACTGGAATATTGTTCGGTAATTGGGTCATATCTGGAGCTATAGATCTCAGATTTGGGTCTACTTTATATGGCTGGAAAGGTAAGACATAGGCCTATAACTTTCATTTGGAGCTCAAGATCTAGAAAGGCCAATTTCAAGTCCAAATTGTAGCAACAACAAAGAAGTTCGAATCTGTCCTCCAGCCCGAGCACTGTTCAGTATTTTGGCCATATCTGGAGTTTTAAAAGTCGAAATGAGCTAAATTGTTTACACAAGACAGCTCAGACAATTTCCTACAACTTTCATGTTTTCCAGTGGCTCCAATTTGGATGTTATCAA
>NW_011499889.1:1483552-1485295 GCF_000495115.2 Populus euphratica | reverse complement strand
TATTAAAGAAGACCAAGAAACGAGCAAGTTTATTAATATCTCAAAGAAAGCAACTATATATTTTGTTTTGGGATCTAAAAGATGTAGCTTTAAATATCATATAATGTGGTTTGAACAGTATCCTAGGGTTCTAATTGAAATTAAGAGACGATAAAAGAGCCAAATTAAATCTTTGGTAGAATGATGTTGAAATGGCAAACACAAACTAACCAAATTTTGAAAGGAAAAAAAAAAACTACTAGACATTCTTGTATTTCCGCTGCTTAAACATACAAAGTTCTGAAACACCGATAATAAAACTGACCAAAAACAAGTAAATTTTACAACTTTTGTTTACGATCTGGAAACCCCCTTCATGTAGTAAAGATGACTTGTTGCTTTAGTAAAAAAAAATCCTTTTTTCAGTACTACGTTTGAGCATTGCAAGAAATTGTTTTCCATTTATAGATCTCAGTCACAACCATTTTCAAGTTTTATAACTAATTAGCTTCTGTTTTAGTTAAAATAGGTTGAAATAAATTAAACAATGCAAACAAAATTTCTACTTGAGAAAGATAACTAGGAGGCAAATGGTTGAGAAAGAAAGGTCCCAATCACAAAATCTCTAACCGATATAGTCCAGTGCTTCCAGTATCGATTTTATCTCAGCAGCAGAACTGTTGTCCTCATCAAGGAGAAGGACACTGAGGCCCTTTGGAAAATCCTTCCATGCTGATAAATCATTAGTGGTACAAACCATAGCTTGCTTGGCATCGTTTCTCAAGCCACGGACAAGTTTCCGGTATCACTTCTTATCAGCATCAAAATCAACCCTGCATGACCCACATGAACATGAATTTCACATCAAATCATCACTACTTGATCTGATGTTCTATACTATTATGCCAACCATAGAACTTCGTAATTAATGAAAGAGAAAAAAGAACAAAGAAAACCCAACAATTGAAAAAAGTATTGCTGCTTAAATAACAAAATTCAGGTTCAAGAAAAAAAATCAAGAAATTCATGGCTAAAACATCATATAACCACTGAAAACAGAACTTTGTTCAGACTCTAATGCATGCGTTTTCTCTTTCATGAAATGAAAAAAGATTTTTGAACAGTCACACTGCCAGGGCTGGATCAGTTAATTAACACCAACATAAAAAATCATGAAAGAAAACCCAGATAAAAAACTGATAAAATACAGCACAGCGTATTAATATCACCTGTAAGAAGAGAAAGATCTTGCTCAAAGTTCAAGATCTTAATTTGCTTGTGCCAGTTTTATAAGACAACACAAAAACTAAAGGACCTATGTAAGATCTCTGCAATATACACCGAGAAAGACAAGAAAATCCAAAGCATAGGCAGGAAAAAAAAGAAGAGAAAAAGGAACAAACTTTCAAACCAAAATTGGGAATTCTTTAAATGGAAACAACATACTAAACCCCCACCTCATGCATGCACATATTAGGACCAAAATCATCACAGAACGCAAGTTAATCACATGAAATAAACATCAAAGTAATGCAACACACTCAGCTATTCTAGGAGAAGAAAAAAGCAGCAGCAATGGAATGAACATTATATATTGATCTCGACGTATGTACTTTTGTTTTTGCATGCGCAGTACTACTTACAGCATATATAATCTTCTCGACTGAAAAGTCTTTCTGTCACAGCATATAGACGACCAAGACGACCAACAACTCTTCAAGGGTAGAGAGACAGGGGGGGGGGGGGTTTGGGTGGGCTTTTTTT
>NW_011499889.1:1481843-1483457 GCF_000495115.2 Populus euphratica | reverse complement strand
TTAAGGGTGGGGGGGGGGGGGGGGTTTGAGTGCGCTTTCTGTAACAGGGTGATGTTGTTAGGACGTGATAAAGGGTGATTTTAAGCACGAGAGTTTATTATAACTAGATAAGAAGGTAAATATGAGATGGCATGACCGTTGTCGCAGCTTATAAAATAAATATATTTAATAATATTATAATTATAAAAAATGCTAGTTAAATAATAAAAACTAAATATATAATTAAGTCAATATTTTATAATGAAAAAAATAAATTAGTGATAAAAAATTTAGAGACCGTATAAAATAACTTTTAACAATTCATAATTTTTTATAAAAAAATATATAATATTTTTATCGTATGATTTAACTTTTTTATTAATAAAAAAAAAATTACAAAATAAAATGCTCTATCTACTTAACATTAAAAAAATTGACAAAAATAATTTTTTTTTAAATCTATAAAAAAAATATTGTAGTAATTGATAATGTTTTGGAAGAAAAACTATAATGTTTTCTCCAACAAAATTGACAAAGATAATTTTATAAAAAATCATTAAAAAAAACATTTTGAAAAATACTGTAACAATCCATAATATTTTATGAAAAAAACTACAACACTTTCCCCATATGATTTAGCTTTATTCGATAATTCTTAACTAACTCAATATTTAAAAAAAATAAAATTGACAAAGATAATTTTAAAAAATCATTAAAAAAATCATATGAAAAAACATTATAACAATTCACAATGTTTTAAAAAAATCACAAAGTTAAATTCTCAAACAACTCATTATTAAAAAAATAAAATCGACAAAATAATTTTAAAAAATATATAACAAAAAAAAAGAGGGGAAACCATTTTGAGAACATTATAACAGTTTACAGTGTTTTGTGATGAAAGCTATAGTATTTCTCTACATAATTTAATCTTATTTGTAATTACTTATAATTTTAATTTGCAACCAGCTCAATATTAAAAAATAAAATTAAAAAAAAATAATTTTAAAAAAAATCATAAGAAAAATAAATTACATTGAGAGACATTGTAGTAGTCCACAGTATTTTGTGAGGAAAGTTATAATGTCTTTTCCACATGATTAAACTTATTACAAATTTAAATTCTAACCAATTCAATATTAAAAAATAAAATCAACAAAAATAATTTTGAAACAAAATGTTACAAAAAAATACAAAAGAAACTGAAAAAAAAATCATATGAGGAAAATTTTTAGCAATCCATAGTGTTTTGTGAGGAAAGTTATAGCATTTTCCCTATATAATTTAATCTTACTTGTCTTTATTTGTAGTTATAAAGCAACTCAATATTTAAAAAATAAAATTTACAAAAACAATTTTAGAAAAAAATCATGTGGGGAAAACACTGTTGCAATCCATAGTAATTTGTCAGGAAAGCTACAGTGTTTTCCCCACATCTTTTAACTGTAATTCTTAACTAACTCAATATTAAAAAATAAAATCAACAAAGATAATTAAAAAAAAATTTAAAAAAATAAAAACAAAAAAAAACCATGTGGAGAAACACAATAACAATAAAAAATGTTTTAAAGAAAAAATTACAAAACTAAATTCTCACTCAGCTAAATATTTTTAAAAAATCAAAAAATATAATTT
>NW_011499889.1:1477779-1481480 GCF_000495115.2 Populus euphratica | reverse complement strand
ATAGAACTTTTAGTTTATTTGAGATTTTATAAATCTCTCAAAAAATTATTATTATTATTATTAAAGGGGAGATGAAATTTAAACTTGAGATTTATATCTATAATTTTTTTTGTTTATTAAATTTTTTTTTGTTTATTGTTGTTTTTAGCTTTGGTTTTAGTGATTTTTATTGTATAAAGTTTTGATTTTTTTATTTTTTTTTCTCGACAAGACTTTTGGTGTATAAAATTTTGATTTATTTTTTTGCTTTTTTTGGTGTTTTTTTTTCTTTTTTTTTTTGGGGGCAACACGTCGTCAACTGTAAAGTTGCAATCGGATGTCCACAGACCACAGAATATGCAATAAAGCCTTCCGAAAGGTCAAAACCCTCCTTTCACTACCTTTTTAAGTGAATATTCCCTCAAATCTTAACCAAATTTAAATTTTCTCTCTTTTATTTTTAGTGCTTTTTCTAAATTTAGACAATTAGTGGAAAATGAGCTGCCTTGTTTACGGAAGCTATTATAAAATTCTAAATACTAAATTTGATACCATTGCGTTGCAAGGAAGGAATTGTTATCGAGGGATATATTTGTGTATTCAAAATAAGAATCAAGTCCGGAAACCTGTAAAATGAAAATTAGATTCTTGAGCTATTATAAAATTCTAGATACTAAATTTGAAAAAAAAAATGATTAAAACACTCTATAGGAGAGTTAAATGTAAAAACCATTTAATATAATTGTTTTATTTAATAAAATAATATTTTTAAGAAATAAATTTATTAGATATAATTGAGTTTATAATCTGTGTTTCAAGATCATATATTTATATTTTTATGCATCTCTCAATTTTCTAATTTATTTTTTGATTAAATATAATTTAATTTTTACTTGTTTTCACACTAAATGATAATAAATTTTCCATTTTACAGTATTTTGTTTTTTCTTTGATTTTATCTTATCACTTTCACATGTGTTTTTGTTTCTATTATATTTTGGTTAAGTAAAATATTAATTATAATAAATAAATTTATTAAACACAATTAAATATATGCAACCGTGTTACGAAACTAAATATCTTGATTTATATTTATTTCTTGATTTTTTTCACTTTAATCTTTAGTTATTGTTAACAAATTTTTTTATTTTATATTTATTGACATAAATATTCTCTATTTATTTAATGAAATATTTGCATTGGCTTTTTGATTTATGATTATAATTTTTCTATGTAAACAAAAACTTGCATATGCATTTTTTTATTTTAAAAAAATTATCCAACCTGCTATGAAATGCACATCAAATAGCATTCAATAAATAATTCTTAAAATATAACTTTATAGCATATATAAGCGAAATGCATGTGTTTTGTTTCCACTTGTTAATGAATTTAACCGGTCATATTTTTTTATTGAAAAATAAAATATAAATCTAAGCATGTTTGTTCTTTGAAAACAATATCTTTTCTTTTGGTTAAAATGAAGGCAAGATTAATGCTCAAAGAACAAAAGAAACTACATTACAAGTTATTATTTATTTATTTTGTAAAAGACATGAGATTTATTTTTTATTTCTTTAATTTTTTATTACATGTTGTTTATATAAACTAAAGAGAAGTAGAAAAAATCGAAATTATAACATGTGACATCATTATACATATATGGTAATAAACATCAAGATTTTAAATATATAACAAAACAAGAGCCATCTAAAATTCTAAATCATTCTAAGTTAATGGTAGTTATTATCTGCATTTAAATTCACAGTAAAGCAAATAAGTTAACCAATGAGAATCTATAATGAAAGAAGTTCATGCCTATAAGATAGTTCTTAATGTAGTTTAAAAGAGTTGTTGGCTTATATTATCCAAGAAAATTCCAAAATTAGGCTGCGTCCGGAATGATTCGTCTTGTCAGGCAAGCGTCCATAGTCACGTGCCCTCCGTGGCTCCCTCCTTCTTCGCCACGGGAACCAACTGACACAAGTATATCATATTTATTGTTCTATATTTTATTCAATTTAGCTCATTCAATTGGCTTGATGTCGTGTTCTTCAGAAATACATTAATTTAGAAATTAAGTAAATTCATATACGGGATCGTGTGATGATTTATTATTTTGAATTTGAAAAATTTATTCATTCTTTCATACTCTCTTGTTTCGCAATTACACTGGAAAGTTAATTTTTAATATTCTAATAATGACGGTGCGATAAAGGTTATCCTATATTCAATTAAAAAAACTTCCCAATTTAAAATTGCCAACCATAGAACTTCGTAATTAATGAAAGAGAAAAAAGAACAAAGAAAACCCAATAATTGAAAAAAGTATTGCTGCTTAAATAACAAAATTCAGGTTCAAGAAAAAAAATCAAGAAATTCATGGCTAAAACATCATATAACCACTGAAAACAGAACTTTGTTCAGACTCTAATGCATGCGTTTTCTCTTTCATGAAATGAAAAAAGATTTTTGAACAGTCACACTGCCAGGGCTGGATCAGTTAATTAACACCAACATAAAAAATCATGAAAGAAAACCCAGATAAAAAACTGATAAAATACAGCACAGCGTATTAATATCACCTGTAAGAAGAGAAAGATCTTGCTCAAAGTTCAAGATCTTAATTTGCTTGTGCCAGTTTTATAAGACAACACAAAAACTAAAGGACCTATGTAAGATCTCTGCAATATACACCGAGAAAGACAAGAAAATCCAAAGCATAGGCAGGAAAAAAAAGAAGAGAAAAAGGAACAAACTTTCAAACCAAAATTGGGAATTCTTTAAATGGAAACAGGAAAGCGAAACACATACTAAACCCCCACCTCATGCATGCACATATTAGGACCAAAATCATCACAGAACGCAAGTTAATCACATGAAATAAACATCAAAGTAATGCAACACACTCAGCTATTCTAGGAGAAGAAAAAAGCAGCAGCAATGGAATGAACATTATATATTGATCTCGACGTATGTACTTTTGTTTTTGCATGCGCAGTACTACTTACAGCATATATAATCTTCTCGACTGAAAAGTCTTTCTGTCACAGCATATAGACGACCAACAACTCTTCAAGGGTAGAGTGAGTGCGCTTTCTGTAACAGGGTGATGTTGTTAGGACGTGATAAAGGGTGATTTTAAGCACGAGAGTTTATTATAACTAGATAAGAAGGTAAATATGAGATGGCATGACCGTTGTCGCAGCTTATAAAATAAATATATTTAATAATATTATAATTATAAAAAATGCTAGTTAAATAATAAAAACTAAATATATAATTAAGTCAATATTTTATAATAAAAAATTTAGAGACTGTATAAAATAATTTTTAACAATTCACAATTTTTTATAAAAAAATATATAATATTTTCCTCGTATGATTTAACTTTTTTGTTAATAAAAAACAAATTACCAAATAAAATGCTCTATCTACTTAACATTAAAAAAATTGACAAAAATAATTTTTTTTTAAATCTATAAAAAAAATATTGTAGTAATTGATAATGTTTTGGAAGAAAAACTATAATGTTTTCTCCAATAAAATTGACGAAGATAATTTTATAAAAAAATTATTAAAAAAAACATTTTGAGAAATACTGTAACAATCCACAATATTTTATGAAGAAAACTACAACACTTTCCCCATATGATTTAGCTTTATTCGGTAATTCTTAACTAACTCAATATTTAAAAAAATAAAATTGACAAAGATAATTT